>NC_134789.1:58532531-58550031 GCF_046742065.1 Oratosquilla oratoria
AAAGTTTGAGTAACCACTCGAAGCACAGCGATACTGAAACAATTTCAGTCCTGGGCAGGATTGGAACCAGGTACCGCCGGCGCCCCCGTAGTGACAGTCTGGGACTCTACCAACCGCGCCACCGAGTCGTGTGTGTGTGTGTGTGTGTGTGTGTGTGTGTGTGTGTGTGTGTGTGTGTGTGTGTGTGTGTGTGTGTGTATGCTTGCGTGCATGTGAGTGCTTGCGTGTGTGATTCACAAAGGCCATAAATCACGCGCTCAACTCGTAATCAACAGCGATTACCCTCTTTGATGAGAGCTTAGAGCTCGTTTTGCCTGATCTATGGGTCATGCTATGGCCTTTCCCACTCGTCTTACGTGTCTTCTTACTCAAGGGAGATAGTAACAGCTTTCAGTATCAGTGAAGCTTCCATGCCCTGAATGGATCACGATCTCGGACCTTCAAATTAAGAGCACGAAACACTAGTCAATAGCAACAGCGCGCGCTCGCGCGAGCGTGTGTGTGATTCACCACGTTTTGAATCACGTGTTTGTACTCGTGATCGACAGCTATTTCCCTCCCGGAAAAGAGTTCAGAGCCCGTATGACCGATCTATGGATAATACTATGACCTTACACGCACACACACACCCAACTCCCCGCCCACGACTGTTGGAGTAACGACTCGCAGCGCAGCGTTACTGAAATTATTTCAACCCTGGACGGGATTCGAACCCAGACTGCCACGAGACAAGTGTGTGTGTGCGTGCGTGCCGCACATCTGTAAGGACGAAGAGCTTTAAGGGCGATGAAGTTAGGAGGACCTTAAATCTAAAACAGGCCTCGCCCGACGCATCCTCGGTTACCTCAGCCTTGTAATCCTCCTCCATCTACAGGATGGCTGGAGGATTACTCCGACGGGGAGCGGGCTTGGAGGCCATTGGGCGAAGGAGGAGGTGCATTAAGCCCAGGATATGAGATGACTGACGGCACAGAAATTTCGGAGAGGAGGTAGAGTGCGTAGGAGGAAAGATGTAGTTTGTGTGTCTTAAACTAAGATCCTGGCTTGGGCTTCTGAGTCAGGCGCTCGCTCACGGGAATGTGTTTACTTAAATGTAGTTAGTTAAGTGTAATTTACAGGGTAACAGCCCTTCTCCTACAGGACACTGTCTGTTCTTCCAGCTATCAAAATTGGATGTTTCGTGCCCTCAAGTTATTCTTTTGATCCAAGCGAAGAGTAGTAGTGGTAGTAGTAATAGTAGTAGTAGTAGTAGTAGTAGTAGTAGTAGTAATAGTAGTATTATTATTTTTATTTTTTTTTTTATTACTTTTAATTTTTTTTTTTTTTTTAATTAATGATGATTATTATTATTATTATTATTATTATTATTATTATTATTATTATTATTATTATTATCATTATTATTATTATTATTATTAATTATTATTATTTATTTATTTCTGTTTTTATAGTTGTCAGAACTGCATTCTTACTCGAATGACCTCTTCTACTGTAGATGGTTCCATTTTATTTAGCCTTTCTTTATAAGTGTGTGTGTGTGTGTGTGTGTGTGTGTGTGTGTGTGTGTGTGTGTGTGTGTGTGTGTGTATGTGTGTGTGGGTGTATGTGTGTGTGGGTGTATGTGTGTGTGTGTGTATGTGTGTGTGTGATTCACCATGGTCATGGATCACGTGTTGGACTCGTAATCCACAGCTTTTCCCCTCCCGGAAGAGAGTTCAGAGCTCATATATGACCAATCAATGGGTAATGCTATGACTTTACACGCACATACACACCCAACTCCCCGCCCACGAAAGTTGGAGTAACGACCACAGCGCAGTGTGTGTGTGCGCGTGTGCACACTCATGATATGGTTTCATAAGCGTGGGTACATATACGAACGGCGTTTATGTATCCTTTTGCTCTCAGTATTGTTCGAATTCATAAGCATCGTTCTCCTGTGTTAACCGAAGCAGATATCACAGATGTAGAGAACCTACTTCACGTTCCAGGACAAGTGGAAAACGGACCGAGAGTCTCAATGCAACAAATGCCCAAGAGATAATTTTGTATACAGACTCTCATTCACGAAGTCCCTCGTCCATTGTAATGCCTTAACGCTGATCCCCTTCAGAAGAACGAAATCCCCTTCAGAACAACAAACGGAGGAGGCAGATAAAGAGCACCGAAACAAAACACAGAAACAACGAGTTCGGTTCAAGTGCTCAACCTTCCCCCTCGGCACCTCATTCCGTTTTCTTTGCGACGCCATTGTGGCTGTTGCGTCTCCTGTGTAGGGCAGGTCTCTTGGGCCGTCAAAGTGTTCTTGAGTGGGGAGTGCTTGAGTTCGGATGAGGATGTGGAAGAGGATGAGAGAAGAGACTCAAGAGGGAAACAAGGGTGTAGGAAAAGAAAGAACGAGATAATCTAACAGAAGGAAAAGGGGAATTAAGGAGAGAGAGAGAGAGCTAAGGAAAGGAGGTAAATGAAGATGTGTATGTTTAAGACAGATTGAACATTTTTAGAAGCTCTGCCAAGGGATTCGAACCCTGACCTGTACGTGTATAATCACGAAGTCAAGACGCTCAGTTGCCATCATCTTGACTTCGTGATTATGCACGCACAGGTCAGAGTTCGAATCCCTTGGCAGAACTTCTAAAAATGTTCAAATGAAAATGTGTTTGGTCTGAGAAAAAATATATGGGAGAAGTGAGAGTATAGTCGGTAAGATGGAAAGTATAACCGAAGAAGAAAATACAGTAACATGGGGAGATGAGGGGAGATGTAAGTTAAGGGGAAGTCAAGCTAGAGGAATATTGGAAGAACTCGGATGAAACTCGTGGGAACTAGATTGTTGAAGGGAGCGATATGGATGTGTGATTGGAAAGTAACTAACCACTGGTAACTAACAAGTAGGTAGTTGATAGGATTGGTTATTTTATTGCCTGAAAGAATGTTCTGATATGGGCGTTTGACCTTGTGCATTGGACTTGTTGACGTGTCTCACTGTGAAATTAGAATAGAGACTGAGCTAGCCTAGTGCCGTCGGGCAACTACCAGGTCATAATCCAGGTCTTTCCTTTTGTACGGTCTGGTTGGCTCAAAGCTATCGTCTTTGCTTCACAATAAGCAGTCGCTAAGGAAAAGGTTCGAGTCCTTGCGGTGGAGCTAATTTCTAGTTGTTGTTTGGTGAAGACTGTGAAGACACGCTCTTTCTGATGTAGAGTTGGAGAGATATATGATGATAGACCAACATTCATTTGTGGATACAGATATATAGATGAGGGTGGATACAATAGATATCCAGTGTGGAAGGACATTCAGTTTTCTTAAGGAAATATCTCAAGACTGAAAAGAATATTGTTTGCAATGGCATTGGTATAATTAAATCTCAAGACGCGATATTGGAAAATAAAGATATTGCAGTAGAGAAATTTTGATGAAGGGATTAGGAGGTCTAAGCTTCAGCAAAGGAGTTTCTAGAAATCAAACTCTCGATTGTTCTTGTATTATTATTTTACTATTTTGTTGTTTTGTTATTTCATCTTTGTTATTTCATAATTTTGTTATTATTTTTTTCGTTTTCTTGTTGGTTTTATTTTATTGCTTTATTATTTCTTTCTTATCATTATCATTATCATTGTTATTGTTAATAATTCGCAGAGACATCTTAACTGGAAGAATTGTCTCGTTTATTCAGCCTCTCAACTCATTGACTTTGCATTTGCTGATGATGGCGTTGTTTTACAAAAGAACATAAAAATAAAGGAGACTGCAAGAGACTATATGGCCTACACTAGGTAGTTCCATGTTCCTCATGAAATCGCTGAAGGTCTTCGTTATAGTCCTATTCACAGGATTCTCTCCTCAAGAGACAACCTCGAAAGGATTCACCATGGTCTTGGATCACGTATTGGACTCGTGATCGACAGTTATTAACCTCCCGGATGAGAGCTGAGAGCTGAGAGCTCGTATGACCGATCTATGGGTAATACTGTGACCTTACACGCACACACACACACACACACACACACACACACACACACACACACACACACACACACACACACACACACACACACACACACACACACACACACACACACACAACTCCCCGCCCACGAGAGTTGGAGTAACAACCCGCAGCGCAGCGATACTGAAATTATTTCAGCCCTGGGCGGGATTCGAACCCGGACCGCCATAGTGGGAGGCGAGAACTCTAACCACTGCGCCACGAAGGGACGCCCACAGACCTCATAGCTATGGCAAATTGATCAAACCTGTCGAGAGTTGTTTGGAGTGAGAAGGGTGCTTGCATGGGAGCTTGCCCGGAGAGACCGTAGGGAGTGGCGATGGTGGGTGAAGTGTATGTCCAAATGATGATGATTCAGCGCCAAGAGAGTGAGTGAGAGAGAGAGAAGTGAGAGAGTGTGAAAGTAAGAGAAAGAGAGAAAGTGAGAGTGGGAGAGAGTTTGTCAGAGAGAGTGAGAGAGAGAGAGATAGAGATAGAAATAGAGATAGAGAGGGAGGAAGGGACAGAAGGGGAAGAGGCGGCGGCAACAACGTTTTGACTGAACTGATCTATCCAGTTCTGATCCCGCATTTTATATGCATGTATGTGTGTACGTATGTGTGTCCAAGCGTGTGTGTGCGTGCGTGCGTGTGTATGTGTGTGTGCATGTGCGTGTGCGTGTGCGTGTGTATGTGCGTGTGTGCGCGCGTGTGTGTTTTGTGTGTGTGTGTGTGTGTGCGTGCGGGGGGTTTTCTGCATGTGTGTGTTTTGTGTATGTGCTTGTGTGTGTGTGCGCGTGCGTGCGTGTGTGTGTGTGTTTGTGTGTTTTGTGTTTGTATGGGCTTGTGTGTGTGTGTGTGGTGTATATTTTGAAATACAAGAAAAATATAGTCCTACCTGTTTGTATATGGCGAAGGGAGTTCTACGGAACCCAGGCGAAAGGTAGGGGTGTGTGTGTGTGTGTGTGTGTGTGTGTGTGTGTGTGTGTGTGTGTGTGTGTGTGTGTGTGTGTGTGTGTGTGTGTGTGTGTGTGTGTGTGTGTTTGTTTGTTTTGTAAAAAACTGTCCACGATTTGCTGATGCCTCTTTACTGTATGAACAGTTTTCTAGATAGTCACGACAAGGCAATTAGAAACAGTATTGGATACAGAATGATAATTATGGGAAATGCTGGAGGGGAACGTGGAAACCTAAAAATACATTTTGCTCAGTACAATTATTCCCCAACCACAATTAATTCCGTTTTAGGCAAATCATATTTGGTATCATATTTGGGTAAACGCGTTAATAAGTTCGATTAGAATTATCAGTTTCGTACTTTGCATTTTGAAGCAAAACATCCCCATTAAAGAACAAACAATCAGTGTTCTAGACAATCGTTTGACGATTATAATTATTGAGCCATGAACGATCATCGTTGAGTGATAATCATACCGAAAAAAGACATATGGTTAACACCGGGATGAAAACTAATGTTTATAGTCCTGATCAAATACCTCTGATTTTCACCGTGATGATATAATATCTGTCACTGAGTTTTATCATACATTTTTCTAATTAAGAAAACAACTTTTGCTGCATACGCTTTGGACATGAAAAACATCAAACAATGAAAATTATATTTGCAGATAAAAACATGGATTAATTGAAACATTTCTAACATTTTCACTGCCTAGTGGGAGGTAGTCGTTGTGGCTAAACATGACTCGCTGTCGTATGTAAAAGCAAAGAAAACGAAGCAAACAGTGAGAATGGTTCGTTTTCTTTATACTCGCTCGCTATGCACTAACGAGTATCTTATATTGAAGAATATTTTTATTCTAATGTCGTCGACTGTTTGATGCAGTGATTTTGTTTTCTTGTTCATCAGTAACTGATCCCAGAAGATTTTATTCAGTTAATACCGAAAGAATCTCGAGGAAATGGGACCCTTGATCGATCAAAAGTTTTATTTTTATTCGAATGTGATCTATAGTGAATAGAATTGTCTTGAGTTACATAAGAACATAAGAGAATAAAAATAGAGCCTACACAACGTAGTTCCATGTTCATAACCACCTATTATTCCCATACATAAAGTTATCTAACCTTCTCCTAAAATAAAAAATAGTTTCAGCGTTCACTACATGCTTACTAAGTCTGTTCCATTCGACCACTCTATTAGCGAACCAGTTCCTCGAATGCTTTGCTGAAGAGTTACAGATCCCAGCTAATATTCTTCATTCCTTATTAATTTTATATTTCTTGGATATGAATTTCACAATCAAAAGCGAGTGACTTCATCAAATTTAATTTTTCACTAACCAGGAAACCTCGTCCAGATTAGTTTGAAAATACTTTCAGAAGTCTACGGCAGAATTGCTTATAAAATGCAAGCAACAAACGTGCGCAATATAGAGCAGAGGAGAGAAATAGGATTTGGGAAGGGATTGAAAGAAGTTTTCGAAAGGATTGGAAACGCTGGGCTCAGACTACTCGAAGGTTGAAATCGAAATAGATGGAAGGCCTTGGATTCGCTCAGGGAATTCGGGACGAAATGCGAAGGCGCAAGTCCAAGAAGGCCTCTGGAAGGGAAGGTTCCAAAGAGTCTGCAAGAAGGAGGTTTCAGGAGTGGTGTGTCAATAGAGAGCATTAAGACTTTGTTCGCTTACACGGAAAGAGTCCAGCTTTTGTTTCTTTTTTTTATGATTTTATCTTATTTTGCTTAATTCTTTTTAATTCTCTATTATAGTGTATAATGTTTTAATTTTTCATTCTTCAAGGAAAGTAAGAAACGGGGATAATGGATTTTCTACTCCATAGGAGAATAAAAGAAGTTTCTGGAGAGGGGGATGGAGTCCCAGATAGCTCTCGTACCTAAAATGGAGATTGTAGAAGGAGGGGAAAATTGCTCACATACACGCACGCACGCACACAAACGCGTACACACACACGCGCGCACACGCGCGCGCTCACACACAAAATCAAACGTGTTCACATGCAAACATGTGCACACGCGCATACATGGTAACACGTGCACACGCTCATGCGCAGATACATGTTTACACGTACACATACTCACACACATATCACACACACACACACACACACACACACACACACACACACACACACACACACACACACACACACACACACACACACACACACACACAACGCGCACACAGACACGCACACACGCTCAGACACACGCGCACACACACACACACACACACACACACACACACACACACACACACACACACACACACACACACACACACACACGTACAAACTCACATGTATGCACGCGCATACATGTTAACACGCGCACACGCTCATATGCACACACGTTTGCACATACACACATGCTCATACACGCACGCATGTACAACACACACACGCACGTACACACACGCACGCACACACACACACACACACACACACACACACACACACACACGCGCGCGCGCGCACACACGCACGCACACACCAGAAATAACAGGTATAAAGTTTTTCATACTGTGGAACTAGGTGGGAGCTCGGACGTAACATGGGGCAATTTTCTTCTAACCTGTATCTTGAGTTGCTATGTTGGAAAATAGTAGGGGGAGGTTGGAGCTCAATGCTGGTTGCCTCCTTGAAGAGAGGAAGAAAGGAGAGACCTCACCTGCGGTCATTCAAATGGAGAGCCGAGGTAGTAAGGAGCAAAAGGAACCCTCTTGTTGCCCCAAAAGGAGATTGTCTTGATAGCTCCTCCTCATAGAAGAACGAGGATAAGGTGGTCGCGATAGCCCTTCGACCCTGTCCCATTCCCGCGTTCACTCCGCCTCCGCTATCCTCTCACCCTCATCCCGTTCTCCAGTTTGTCGTTCTGGTGAAGAGCTCGGGAAGATTTCTTTTCAGACGTCTTGTCTCGCTTTTGAAGTCGTATTTGGAGGTTTGTGTCTTCGCTCGTAGTTCTCTTTAATCTCTTGTTCTTATCTACGCTTTCCAGTAGTGTTCATAACTTGTATCTTTTGTTCTGGCTAACATTATGTGATTTTATTCAGTCATGGGAAACCACTCCGTGCATCTAAAAGGTTATTGTCACATATTTCTTCAGCTGTCACCTTTATTCCCTCACCGGCTCTCCGGTGTTTGGTTTCTACGTCTTCCAGTTTCATCGAACTTCTGTCGTAAATCAAATCCTCGAACTCGAACCTCGGTGATCTTTGTCCCCGATCTCCAGCCACTATGGTCTCTTGTCTTCTTGGTGTCTCCAATATCCTCAACTTGCATATGTTTTGGTCTCCAAGCTCTTTTCCATTTCTGGACTTTTCGCTATCAAATCTCTTCGGAGTTTGGACACTTCGATCTTCGAAGTCGAGGCTAAGAACGGACCGGCAGACCCTTCCCGTGTTCTTTGACCACCGAAGTCCTCTCCGGGCTCTTCCTGACATCGAGACACCTCCCGTCAGGCGCCGTCCTTCTCCAGAACATAAAATTTCTGAGACTTCTCTTCTCACGCTTTCGCTTTGACACCTCTCTCTGCTTCTTCACCTCTCTCTGCTCCTTCCAGGGCAACGGGCGTCTTTTCCTCCTTCATTTTCTGCGGTCAGAAATATCTTTGGCCAAAATCGAGCCAAAAGCGGAGCCCAGGAAACTGAAGACCCATAAGTTTAACTTCATCAAAAAGAAATACACCCCTCTCTTACCACTCTCACTCTCCTTCTCTCTCTTTCTCCCCATTTCTCTCTTTTTTTCTCTCTTATTTTTTCTTTCTCTCTCTCTCTCTCTCTCTCTCTCTCTCTCTCTCTCTCTCTCTCTCTCTCTCTCTCTCTCTCTCTCTCTCTCTCTCTCTCTCTCTCTCTCTCTCTCTCTCTCTCTCTCTCTCTCTCATTCCATATCCCTCCCGCCCCCTCCCCTCCCCTTCCCCCTCCCCTCCCCTTCCCCCTCCCCCTCCCCTCCTCTTCCCTCCTCCCTCTCTCCTTCCCCCTCCCCTTCCCCCTCCCCTCCCCTTCCCCCTCCCCTTCCCCCTCCCCTCCCGTTCCCCCTCCCCTTCCCCCTCCCCTTCCCCCTCCCCTCCCCTTCCCCTCCCCTTACCCCCTCCCCTTCCCCCCTCCCCTTCCCCCTCCCCTTCCCCCTCCCCTCCTCGTCTCTCCTCCCCCTCCCCTCTCCCTCCCTCCCCTCTCGCCCTCCTCTCTCTCCCTCCCTCTCTCCCCTTCTCTCTCTCTCTCTCTCTCTCTCTCTCTCTCTCTCTCTCTCTCTCTCTCTCTCTCTCTCTCTCTCTCTCTCTCTCTCTCTCTCTCATTCCCTATCACTCCCCCTCCCCCTCCCCCTTTCCCTCCACCCCCTCCTCTCCTTCCCCCACCCCTCCACTTCCGCCTAGCAAGTTTCCCTTGGTAAAATCCCTTAGCGGCACCGGGGACAAGTGTAAAGTTAATCGTTGCGATGTTATTGTCTCGATGTATAGAGAGGTTTTCCTGACCAGAGTAGAGTCTTCGAGCGGCATCCTGAACAAATATTCAATTTGTGAACATGAAATGTTCAGTGTATTAACATCAACTAAGCGTCGATAGAGATTGAGTGAGATAGGGCAACGTGAGGAAAGCAGAAAGGTTTGAGTTTGAGTTGAGGTCGGTTGAGGTGGAATGAAGTTGAGATTATTTCAGGGTTCCTTTTATTTTTCAAAATTAATTTTTCAAAATTTTCTTTCCTATTTCTCTACCTCTCTACTTACCTACTTACCTTTCCACGCATCTGTCTACCTCTCTACTTACCCATCTACCTCTGTTTACCTATATACCTGTCTGCCTGTCGACCCAGCTCCCTACCTCCATCATTTCTCATTTCTATTTTTTTTTTTTTTTTTTTTTGTCATTTCATCTGCATTTCTCTTGACGTTCCATACGTCTTTGTGGCATTTCTCTCAAGGGATTACAAAGGCCATATCCAGGTCGGTTGCGAAAAAAAAGTCATAAATAAATAAATAGATGAAAAAATAAAAACTATAATAATATAAATAAATAAAATACATAAATAAATGCATAGGTATAGTTAAATAATAAACAAACAGGTAAATAGTAAATAATAATAAATTGACATATAACTAATAATAAAAGAGAATCAAGCAAATAATAATAAACAGACAAATGATAACAAAACAAATAAACAAATATAAAATAAATTATAGTCATTACAGCATCTTGCTTAGGTGCTTATCTAAATGATTTTTAAAGCATCGAACTGAACTATATTGCACTGGCTCTGCAAGAAGTTTATTCCATTCATTAACTACACGGTTGGCGAAGTTGTTTCTACCCTTCCTCTCCTTTCTATCCGACTCTTCCTTCTCTCCGCCTCTCTTCTGCAGCTGCCCCAGCCCAGCTTTACTCTCTCTCTCTCTCTCTCTCTCTCTCTCTCTCTCTCTCTCTCTCTCTCTCTCTCTCTCTCTCTCTCTCTCTCTCTCTCTCTCTCTCTCTCTCTCTCTCTCTCTCTTTCCCTCTCTTTTTTTGCTCTCCTTCCCTCTTTCAATTCTCTTCTTCTTTTCCTACTTTCTCCCTCTCTTTCTTCCCCTTTCTCCCACTCTCCCTCTCTCCCACTCTCTTCTCTCCCTCTCTCCCACTGTCTTCTCTCCCTCTCTCCCTTTCTTCCTCTTTCTGTTCCCCTCTCTCTTCCTCTTACTCACTTTCTTACTCTCTTCTGCTCTATTTCCTCTCTTTCCTCTCTTATCTTCCCTCTCTCTTTTCTCTCTTCCCTTTCCTCTTATCTATTTCCTCCCCTTCTCTTTCCTTTCTTTTCATTCTTTCTTCTCTCTCTTTCTTTCTTTCTTTTACTTTTCTCTTTCTTCTTCCTCCTTCAGTATTCTATCTTATTCTCTTCCATTCTAACCATTTACTTTCCTACACACAGTCCCACCTACACACAGTCCCCTTTGCCGACGCCTTACCTTTCCCCTTTCCCCTTTCTTTCCTTCCTCCCTTCCTTCCTTCGGTCCTCTACCAGTTGGTCCATTTGATTCGAAAGGAAGAAAAAGGAGACATTTCACCCCCACTCCCGCCTTCGCCTGTCTCCTTTCCCCACTTCTTCGTTTCTCTTCCTCCTCGCTTCGTCTTAATTTCCTCTTGCCGAAGTGTAGGCACGTTCTTCGTGGGACTTTGCATCTTCGTCGTTCTCCCTGGTCTCGTTTCTCGATATCTCTCTGAGGCTCGGATGGAGTTCTGTGCAGCTGGAACTTGAGGGGGACTTTGGTGACACCCCCACGGATCAGGGTCACACAGCATTATTTAATAATTGGGGGTTAACCTTCTCTTAAAAAAAGAATTTCTTCTTCGTCTTCTTTGTCTTCTTTGTCTTCGTCTTCTTCTACTTCTACTTCTACTTCTACTTCTTCCTTTTCTTCTTTTTCTTTTTCTTCTTGTTCTTGTTCTTGTTCTCGTTCTTGTTATTCTTTTTCTTCTTTTCTCCTTTTTCTTCTTCTTTTTCTCCTCCTCCTCCTCCTTCTCCTTCTCCCCTTCTCCTTCTCCTTCTCCCCCTTCTCCTTCTCCTTCTTCCACTTCCTTTTTCTCCTTCTCCTTCTTCTCCTCCTTCTCTCCCCTCTCCTCCTTTTTCTCCTCCTTCTCCTCCTCCTCCTCCTTCTCCTCCTTATTCTCATTCTCCTCCTCCTTCTCCTTCTCCTCCTCGTCCTTACTCTCTTCCTCCTCCTCCTCCTCTTCCTCCTCCTCCTCCTCTTCCTCAACTTTTCCATTGTAATACTTAGGCCCTCACTACCAACTTGTTTTCCATTTCTCTTTTTTTGTCTCTCTTCTTCTCTCTCTCTCTTCTTATCTCTCGACCCACGATTATTTCTCTTCCAGTTTTCCCACAGTACTTCATTCCATTCCTTACCCATTTGGAATTGTTCAAAATCACCTTACCTCGACCTCCCTCGGATTTTTTTTTTTTTTTTTTTCCAAATCATTTCCCAAAACCTTCCTCTAGCCACCGCCGGTTCTTTGGGTACTCCCAGTACTCCCAACCCCCTCCAGCCTTCCCACACTCCCCTGTCTTCATATCCGTGGCTCGTGTTGATTCTTGCCACTTGGGAGCGCGGGAACGCCACTCGTCGAACGGGGTTCTCGGGTGTCTCGGAGCGGGACTTTTTCCGCCACTGTCACTGGCCGTCGAACACGAACTTCGAGTTCGGCGTTTTAAAGCCTTTGTTCTTCTCGAGTGGTTGCTCTTCGGGTGGACGGGCGTTCTACACTGGAGAGGGAGTCTTTCATGTGGCCTTTCACTCTCACCCTCACTCTCTCACTCTCACTCTCACTCTTACTCTTACTCTCTCACTCTCACTCTCACTCTCACTCTGACTCACGCTGTCTCTCACTCTGCCTCTCTCTCTCTCTCTCTCTCTCTCTCTCTCTCTCTCTCTGTGTGTGTGTGTGTGTGTGTGTGTGTGTGTGTGTGTGTGTGTGTGTGTACGCATGCGATGTTTGATAGTAAGATTCATATAGTTTGATTTAGATGATAAGGATATTTTTTGTTTTGAATAAAGTTATATACATAATTTTCTCTTATAAGGATCTATGAAATCTCTTGTATTTGGAAAGAAAAGTGAGTGAGAAAGAGAGAGTGAGTGAGTTACTGAATGAGTATGAATTAGTATAAGAGTGTAATTAAAAGGGAGGCAAGTATCTGTACTAATATTGCTGGTTATACATCAACGTCATCATGAGTTGTAGCGTGTTACCTACATTTATATGTCTTACCCTCTTACCAAAGTGGTCAACCAAAAATACCACGATGGCAACCTTCTGCTACATATTCACCGGTCAAGCATACACCCAGATTTTTTTTCAGTTAAGGATAATATATATATGTATGTATGTATATATATATATATATATATATATATATATATATATATATATATATATATATATATATATATAAAAGCACAACACCTAACCCACAGACCCTTGTTTTCCTAGTCAAATATGAAAGCAAAGGTTTCGAGTGTTGTCTTCCACAGACACCTATCAGCCATGGTGGTAGCAGGGATGCAACACTCCGATAGATAAATCCAACAGACCCTCCGAAAAACTAAGAGCGAGGGTTGACGTTCTCTGACAGCAGCCAGGTCGGCCCGGGTCCATCTACCCAGCGATGAACCACAAAGGGAGAGTAATCAACCCGAAGGCGCGGACCCTTCCATTGTTGCCGCGGCTTACGCGGTGTCCCTCTTGGTTGTCAAAACGCGGGTCTTGTCCACGCTCACCCGTGCGCGTCGTTCAATAACGGTGGTCGACCAACTTCCTATCATTCCATTTTTTTTTTTTTCATTCCACACTTCGGCTTCGCCCTCGAGTGGCATATCCCTTGGTTCCACTTTCCCCTGGCATGCCACTAAGCCTCGGTCCCTCTCATGCCAATAGCTTCAGGTACTTTCATACCACGCCGTTGCTTTCTGAACTTTGTCATTCCCTTCCAATTCGTACTCGATTCTTTACATTCCACAGCGCGCTACATGCCACGCCAATCCACCCGCACGCTCCGAAGCAATCCACTTACAGCCAACTCATTCAAACTCTTCTTTAGAAATACTTTTGCAACCGTCAGCTCGCCAAACCCCTTCCAGAGGCGCGATTGTGCACGAGACCCGAGCCACCTCGGACTCTTCGTTCCCCCACGACGCCTCATCCTGTTCCAGGACGTCATTCCAGACCTAGAGACTCTTGCTCCAAATCACCTATTCCTGTCACAAAACATCCTGTTCCAGGATACTCACTACTGTCCCAAAATACCTTGTTCCAGTGCCCCAGTTCTAGTCCCAATGCGCTAATTTCTCCTCCAGAATCTCTTGTTCCAGGACGTCATTCTAGACCTAGAAACTCTTGCTCCAAATCACCTATTCCTGTCACAAAACATCCTGTTCCAGAATACTCACTACTGTCCCAAAATACCTTTTTCCAGGGCCATAGTTCTATTTCCAAGGCGCTAATATCTCTTCCAGAATCTCTTGTTCCAGGACGTCATTCTAGACCTAGAAACTCTTGCTCCAAATCACCTACTCCTGTCGCAAAACATCCTGTTCCAGGATACTCACTACTGTCCCAAAATACCTTGTTCCGGGGCACCAGCTCTAGTCCCAAAGCGCTAATTTCTCTTCCAGAATCTCTTGTTCCAGGACGTCAGTTTCTGTCCCAAGACACTCATTCCAGTCTCAATCGAAAGACACCCACTCTCGAGAGAGAACTCTGCCATGAGAAACTCGTGTTTATTACCCATTCGTCGTCGCCGTCTTCTTCCTCATTCTCCTCTTCCCCTCCTACTCCTCCTCCCCTCCTCCTACTTCCCTCCTCCTACTTCCCTCCTCATCCTCCTCCTCATCCTCTTCCTCCTCCTCTACCGTCACCTCCTCTTCCTCGTCCTCCTCCTCTTCCTCGTCCTCCTCCTCCTCCTCCTCTTCCTCGTCCTCCTCCCTCCTCCTCCTCCTCCTCCTCTTCCGTCACCTCCTCTTCCTCCGTTACCTCCTCTTCCTCTTCCGTCACCCCCTCTTCCGTCACCCCCTCTTCCCCGTCCTTCTCCTCTTCCCCGTCCTCCTCCTCATCCTCTTCCGTCACCTCCTCTTCCTCGTCCTCCTCCTCCTACTCTCCTCGTCCACCTACCCCTCCTCCTCCTCCTGTTCGTCTACCTCCCCTCCTCCTCTCCCTACTCATCCTCCTCCCTTCCTCTTCCTTTCCTCCTTCTCTCCCTTTCCTCCTCCTCCTTCTCCTCCTGTTCCTCCTCCTCCCCTTCCTCCTCTTTTTTGTCCTCTTCATCCTCTTCTTTTGTCCTCCACTTCCTCCTTCTCCTTCCTCCTCATCCTCACCCACGTCCTCCTCATCCTCTTCCTCCCTCTCTCCCTCCCCTCCCTACCTCCCCCTCTCCCTCCCTGTCCCCCTTCCCACTTACGTTCAAATGTATTAGTCTTCATTTCCTTCGCCTCCATGTTTCCTTTGCCGTCGTTCATCGTCGATATCGTCTCCTTTGTCGTCGTCGTCGTCGTCGTCGTCGTCGTCGTCGTCGTCGGGGATTTCGCTTCATCTGTCCTTTATTTTCTTACTTCATCGCTTTCTGCCTTTGCTTTCCCCATGTTTCTTTCCATGCCTTTCCGTCAGTTTGTTTATTTATACATTTATTTTCTATGTATATTCATTTTCTGTGTACACGTTTCTTCGCTGACATGTCCCTAACTTGTTCGATTTTTTTTTTTTACGTCTGTTTTCCTCTTTTTTTTTTTTTTGTACTGTGCCTTCGTTTACTTTTGTTCTTTATATATGAATTTGTTCGTTCTTTGCCTGCCGTTGTAGTTTTTAGGAACGTTCTTCTCATAATGGGAGCTAACATTGTGAGCACATTATTTCTGTCATTATCTCTTGTGCTTTATTTGTGAGTCGCTCTGTGATCAAAGTGAATACATTGGACAAATCATTTGTTTGTTTTCATCTAAGTGAGATTCCATTACTTGGGTGGGTAAGACATTTTCCTCCATCTCTAATTGTATCTCATATCTCTATCTCTATCTCTACCTCTGTCTTTATCTCTGTTCCCATTCTCCTCCTCCCAACTCCACTCTCTTGCTCTATCTCTCTCTCTCTCTCTCTCTCTCTCTCTCTCTCTCTCTCTCTCTCTCTCTCTCTCTCTCTCTCTCTCTCTCTCTCTCTCTCTCTCTCTCTCTCTCTCTCTCACTCTCTCTCTCTCACTCACTCTCTCTCTCTCTCTCTCTCTCTCTCTCTCTCTCTCTCTCTCTCTCTCACTCTCTATCTCCCTCTCTATCTCTTTCTCCCTCTCCCTCTCTCTCCCTTCCTCTCCCTCCCTCCCTCCCTCTCGTCACTCTCCCTCCCCCCCTCTCTCTCTCTCTGCCTCTCTATCTCTTTCTCTCTCCCTCTCTATCTCTTTCTCTCTCCCTCTCCCTTTTTCTCCCTTACTCTCCCTCCCTCCCTCCCTTCCTCTCGTCTCTCTCCCGCCCCCCTCTCTCTCTCTCTCTCAATCTCTCTCTCTCTCTCTCTCTCTCTCTCTCTCTCTCTCTCTCTCTCTCTCTCTCTCTCTCTCTCTCTCTCTCTCTCTCTCTCTCTCTCTATCTCTCTCTCTCTCTATCTCTTTCTCTCTCCCTCTCTCTCCCTCTCCCTCTCTCTCCCTTCCTCTCCCTCCCTCCCTCCCTCTCGTCTCTCTCCGTCCCTCCCTCTCTCTCTCCCTTTCTATCTCTTTCTCTCTCCCTCTTCCTCTCTCTCCCTTCCTCTCCCTCCCTCCCTCTCTCTCATCTCCCTCCCCTCTCTCTGTCTCTCTCTGTCTCTCTCTCTCTCTCTCTCTCTCTCTCTCTCTCTCTCTCTCTCTCTCTCTCTCTCTCTCTCTCTCTCTCTCTCCCTCCCTCCCTCCCTCCCTCCCCTTCGTTCTGTCTCCATTTATCGTCGTTATCTTCATCGTCGTTGTCCTCATCAGCTCATCTTTGTCTTCATTTGTCTTTCCTGTCGTCTGCCACCTCCACCACCACCACCACCACCACCACCACCACCACCACCACCACCACCACCGGTACCAGAGCCATCAACACCTACCGTTATCCTATCCTTATGTCATCTTTCTTATTTTTTTTTCTGCAATACTTTCATATACTTCGCATGAACTACATCGCCCTATCTCACGCCCTGTCCATTCTTCACTTTCCGTTCCTCAATCTTAGCTCTCACCATCTCTGAGTCTCCTCTTGTTGTCCTCCATCCACCTCCTTATCAGCAGACTCTTCCTTCAAGTCTCCTCTCCTGAGCTAAGATTATTTCATCGCCCTGCCTTTGGAATACCTCCTTACGTTCTTCAGCGTTTATTAGTATTCATACTTTTATTCATACTCTTCGTATCTATCCCCCTACTCATCCTCCTCTTCCTATTCTTCTCATGCTCCTGCCCCATTTCATCTTCCTCTTAATTCCTACTCTTACTCCAACTCACGCTTCCACTCCTCCTCCTCCTCCTCCTCCTCCTCCTCCTCCTCCTCCTCCTCCTCCTCCTCCTCCTCCTCCTCCTCCTCCTCCTCCTCCTCCTCCTCCTCGTTTTCATTCTCCTCCTCGTCTTTCTTCACTTCCTTCTTCATATACTTCTCACCCTCCTCTCTATTCTTCTCATTCTCCTCATCCTCCTCGTCGCCCCCTCTTCCTTCTCATCGTCCTCCTCCTCGTTCTTCTCCTCGCCCTGCCCCTCGTCTTCTTCCTCGTCCTGCCCCTCGTCTTCTTCCTCGTCCTTCTTGTCTCCTTCCTCGTCCTTCTCGTCCTCCTCCTCATCCTACCCGTAGTCCTTCTCGTCCTCCTCCTCATCCTACCCGTAGTCCTCCTCCTCCTCTTCCTCCTCCTCATTACTCTCTCTCTATCCGGTGGACTCCATCACCAGATACATTTTAGTGACGTCGGTGTCTCCAGTTTTTTTCTTCGGTGGGTCGAAGTCTCATGGTCCAGAAGAACCTCTCAAAGGATGGTGGTCCTCAAGTTCTCGTTATTAGTCCTTGTCAAATGCTCTTCGACTCTGTCTTACTTCA
>NC_134789.1:58552531-58562531 GCF_046742065.1 Oratosquilla oratoria
TCTTCATTTGCCTCCTCCTCCTCCTCTTTTTCCTCCTTTCCTCTTCCTCCATCCCTCCTCCTACTCCCTCTCCTCTTCATTTGCCTCCTCCTCCTACTCCTTCTCTGCTTTCTCCTCTTCTTCGGGAATCGTCCTCCTCCTCTTCCTTCTCCTCCACCTCCTCCTCTTCCTCGTCTTTATCCTAATATTCGTCCTCATTTTCATCATCTTCAACCTCACCTTCATCCTCAGCTTCCTCATCTTCATCCTCATCTTCATCTTCCTCCGCTTCCTCCTCCCCCCTTCCTGTTTCTCGTCCACATCCTCACCCCCCCATTCCTCTTCTTCCTCCTCCTGGTTCTCGTCCTTCTTTTCTCTCTCCTCCTCTTTTGCCTACTCTTCCTCTTCTTTCTTCAACTCCTCTTCCTCCTCTTTTACCTCCACTTACTCTTCATCCTCCTCCTCTGCATATTTTCCTTTTCGATTTTTTTTTCTTTCTTGCCATCCTCTTTATTGTCCTCTTTTCTTTGAACTTGATCCTTCTGCTCTTCGATGTCACACTCTTTATTCTTCCTTCTCCTCTCTTTTATGCGTTTCTCTTATCATTTTATCATTTTAGTATTTTCTCTCTTTACACCTTCTCATGTACTCTGTTTCTCTTTGGTACATCTCATCCTTATGTCTTTGTTGTGGTTGGAAAGATATATACAAACACACATACACACACACACACACACACACACACACACACACACAGGCATACACACACACTCGCACACACACACACACTTACATACACACACACACACACACACACACACACACACACACACACACACACACACACACATTCGCGCACACACACATACGCACACACACACACACACACACACACATATATACACGCGCGCATGCACACTTACGTGCATAGAGAGAAAAAAGAGAGAGAGAGTGAGGGGGAGAAATAGAGAGAGGAAAAGAGAGAAATGGAGAGAGCGAGAGAGAGAGAGAGAGGAAAAGAGAAACAGAGACAGCGAGAGAGAGAGAGAGAACTGGTTTCCTTTTGTTTCCAAAAGCTGGTTATAATTATCTTTCCTCTCCGTGTTCTGCTTTTTCTCTTTCGCTGAGCTTTGGACAACTCGGATTCCTTTCTCCAAGCCCCTGGACTCGTACATTTCTCAAACCTCCGCCTTCTCCTCCTCCTCCTCCTCCTCCTCCTCCTCCTCCTCCTCCTCCTCCTCCTCCTCCTCCTCCTCCTCCTCCTCCTCCTCCTCCTCTTCCTCCCCTCCTTCTCCTCTTTCTTCTCTTTCTCTTTTTCCTCTTCCTCTACCACCGATACCTCCTTCTTCTATCATCCTCCTCCTCTTCTTCCTCCTCATTCTCTTCCTGCTCATTCTCTTCCTTCTTCCCTTCTTCATTCTCCTCCTCCTCCTCCTCCTCTTTCTTCTCTTCCTCTTTCTCTTCCTCCACGACCAACACCTCCTCCTATCCTCCTCCTCCTCCTTCTCTTTCTCCTTCTCCTCCTCCCCCTTCTCCTCCTCCTCTTCCTCTTTCTCCTCTTCCTCTACCACCAACACTTCCTCCTCTTATCCTTCTCCTCCTTCTCCTCCTCCTCCTCCTCCTCCTCCTCTTCCTCTTCCTCCTCCACCACCAACACCTCCTCCAACTTCTTTCTCCTCTCTCCTTTTTCCTCTCTCCTTCCTCCTTCCTTTTTCTTCCATCCTCCATCTTACTTCCTTTCCCCTCTTTCTCCTTTTCCTTTTCCTTTTGTTTCTTCTCTGCTTCCTACTCCTCTTCCTCCACCTCCTCTTTCTCTTTCTCCTCTTCCTACTTCTTTTTTGTTCCTCATACTCTTACTCCTTTTCTCCTCCTCTTCCTCGTCCTCCTCCTCCTCCCCTCCTTCTCCTTTTCCTCGTCCTCCTCCCCCTCCTCCGTCACCTCCTCTTCCTCGTCCTCCTCCTCCTCCCCTCCTCCTCCCTCCTCCTCCCCTGCTTCCTCCTTTCTATCCTCCTCATTCTTATTCTTCTCCTCGTCCTCCCTCCCTCCCTACTTCCCTACCTCCTTACATTCCTTCATTCCTTCACTCCCTCCTTACATTCCTCCCCTCCTTCCTTCCCTCCCTCCTTACATTCCTTCCCAAACCATGTTTCCCTTCCCTCTCCCACGCTCATTGTTCTCCCCCGTTCCCCCCTTCCCCCTCCCCCTGCATCCCGCCCATACCAGTGCTCCCCCACCATCCTCCCCCACCATCCTCCCCCACCATCCTCCCCCACCATCCTCCCCCACCCCGCCTTCTCGTCATTGTGGTCCTTCCCCAATCTGAATGAATTGTTTGTGCGTTCTTCAGACCTGGAGGTGCTGACTATGTCATCGTTTTCCTATCTAGCTGTGTGTGTGTGTGTGTGTGTGTGTGTGTGTGTGTGTGTGTGTGTGTGTGTGTGTGTGTGTGTGTGTGTGTGTGTGTGTGTGTGTGTGTGTGTGTGTGTATGTGTGTGTATGTGTGCGTGTGTGTGTGCGTGTATGTGTGTCCGTGTGCGCGCCCGCATTTCTGTTTGAGCGTGTTTAAAGAGAAATGTGTTCGCATAATCAATTCCCTCCTTCACCTTTCCTTTCCTCCTCCATGCTCGTAGATTTTTTTTTCTTTTTCTTTGTCCAGAAGGCCTCTATGCTAATTGAGGTCTACGAGGGCTTCTGTATGATGGCATTCAGATCTTGGGCTCCGGTAACGCGAGAGGGACGTAGCAGCCCTTGCCTTGTCAGCCCGGGCCTTGTTCGGTGACAAATACTTCGACCAGGTCTCCGTCAGGGCTTCAGGAAGACTTTCAGCTTCTTCAGTTCATTCTATTCCTTTCAACCCAGAGCTATTTTACGTTTTCGCTTGTCCGTGCAGCCCAAAGAAACCTCCTTCACCCGTTTTCTTTCTTCTTTCTCTTCTTCTTTAAGGCGAAAGAACGACAAAGATTTTTTTTTTTTTTTTTTTTAACAAATATCGTGGGCATGTCTGTCAAGTTCAATATCACGTGCTCTGTGGATTACGTATAATGTGAGCAAGACTAGATTCTTTTTATCATCCGAAGTACAGACAGAATTTATACTTTTTCGGAACATAAGCTGTTGTAAATACTAGTGTAAATATGATCGTACATATTATCGTAAATACTGTCATGAATAATATTGCAATTACCGTGAATACTGTCGTAAGTAATATTGTAAATAGCATTGCAAATAGTGTCGTCTATACTATTGTAGTCAGTATCGTAAATAGTATCGTATATATTTTCTTAGTATCGTAAATACTGACAAAAAATATTTGTAAATGTTATAACACAGCGGCAGATATGTGTCATCTTTCCATTGCTGATAGGGTTTCCCTGAGTTGCACAGAGTACAGTATATACTGATCATAAAGCAGCAGACAGTAGCTGCACATGTGTGTATCAAGTGTTCTTATTTCCAATCGACAGATCATGAATATCATATGTAGACATTCCTTAGACATAATTTGTACATTTGTCTGTTCAGGGAAGTGTTCCTGCATCTGTTCAACAGTAGGAGTGCAATCGGTACTTGAAAACAGTTGCTGCGCACCTGTCTTGTGGAAAGAAATTTAATCGCCGCATCTTTTTCAATGTAAAACACGTTATCGAAACATAGAAGCACTCTGTAAACACGTACAGGTATCAGGGTATCATCTTTCCCCCAGAAATAAACACAAGGCGTCCCAATAGTAGCATCGTGCATAAGAAAAGTAATGTATTTCTGAAGAGAATCGATATCCGCATATGTGGAGCCTGCTGTGGAGATAATCTTAGCTTATGTCGGCCACAGCGGACATGATCTTGGCATCTCCACTTGCAGAGGGACGTAATCTATACATCTGCATAGCCAGCAGGCTATGCTATCTGTGCATCTCCTTAGTAAGCGAGGGCAGACACGGTTCCCGAGGAATGCGTTCGATGGCAGACCGGATGTCAGGCGCACCGACTTGCCACGTATGGTTGGCACGCAAAGGCGGGTGTGTGCTTAAAGATGGCACTCCTCTACGGAAAGTCTAGTTTGTACTACAAGACAGTTTGTCTGACCTCGAAGAAGTCCCATTCGATTAACACTCAAAGACTACAAGATGGATCGTCACTCGAAGCAGCCGAGTCTGCGCGTTAGGCACAGAGTCCGAGAGAACACACTAAGTTGGCCCTTCGTGTTTTCTTGACACTGAAGACGCACGTTTGGGTTAGCTGACAAACGACAGGGAAAGAGACGAGGGCTGATAACATATCTCAGGCTTCCTGAGTCACTACATGTCTGGTCGTCGACGTTCGGATGCTATCAGAAACATAAGTTATTTGAGTAGTGTCGGAGAGGTAGACGTAGAAGGGTGTATCGGAGGGTGAGATTGAGCCACTTTGAAAAATGCTGCTTGCGTTGGTCAACTTTTCCGTAGTATATATTGGTATTAAAAGTGTTTTAATTCACATTTTATTGAAAAAATCCCCGTCACTGACACTTGTTAACAAATATGAACAAGAGATTTGGGTTGTTCATTTGAGACAAATATTACGATAGTTTTCAACATGTTTGTAACTAGGTAGCTAAATTACACACTAGCAAATACCGAGGAATTTCTTTCCTCAACTCTTCATGCATTTGGTTACAAATAAAGATAAAAATATAGATGAAGAACCAAAAGAAATAGTGTTTACATTAGAGAGATTAGCAAGTTGGAATGCTATGGGAAAGGAAACCAGTAGAAGATTCTTGATGAGGCTGAATGTTAAGCAACAGTGCAAACGAACAAAATAAGAAACTGTTCTGATATAAGCTTGATTAATGAATAAGTAAGAGATAATATTACCAAGCGTTTATTTACTAAATGGAACAAACTTCTCGTAGGGATGATTGCATGCAATGTCATTGACTCCTACCCCTCTTCTTCCTCCTCCTGACAAATACACACACGCACGCACACGGATACGCAAGTATACGCACACACACACACACACACACACACACACACACACACACACACACACACACACACACACACACACACACACACACACACACACACACACACACACACACACACACACACACACACACACACACACACACACACACACAAACACATACACACACACGAGTCCAACACGTGATCCAAGACCATGGTGAATCACAAACACACACAAAACACGCACACACACACACAAAACACACACACACAAACACACACACAAACACACACACACTCAAACACACACACACACACACACACACACACACACACACACACACACACACACACACACACACACACAAGAGCACAAACAAAACGCGTACACATACAAACCTAGATAAAAATGCAAATACAGCTAAACCAAACAAAACATCACAAACACATGTAAGGACAGACCCCAAAGGTTTGTCCGTGGGCTGGTTGCGGAAGGAGACCTCGGGTAAACAAAAGCAAATCACATCAGGGCTTCCGTGCGAGCAACAACATCCCTGGGACTCTAAATAAGAGCGAGGCGGGACAAAGAAAGATGGTGTGGAGGGGGAATATGTGTGTGTGCGTGTGCGTGTGTGTGTGTGTGTGTGTGTGTGTGTGTGTGTGTGTGTGTGTGTGTGTGTGTGTGTGTGTGTGTGTGTGTGTGTGTGTGTGTGTGTGTGTGTGTGTGTGTGTGTGTGTGTGTGTGTGTGTGTGTGTGTGTGTGTGTGTATACCTAGTTGTACCTAGTTGTATTATACGGGAAGGGGAGCTATGCTCGTGGTGACCCGTTTTTGTATCTCGCAAGATCAAGTTTGTTCTTAAATTCGTGTATTGTGTTTGTACACACAATTTCTTCAACCAATTAGTTCCATATATCTATCACTCTGTGTAGGAATCTGTTATCTTTCAGGTCTCTTTTGTAGTTAACCTTTTCGAGTTTCATTGTATGTTTCAATGTTGGTTTTGGTGTGTGAGTGTGTGTGTATTGACCTAGTTGTATTTTACGGGAAGGGGAGCTATGCTCGTGATGTCCCGTCTTCATAACTCATTTTATCTAGACTGTTTTTAAATTCATGTATTGTTTTTCCACACACCACTTTCTCATCTAACTTGTTCCAAATGTCTATTACTCTGTGGAGAAAGCTGTTCTTTTTCAGATCTCTTCTATAACTGTCTTTCTTGATTTTCTTCCCGTGTGTGTGTGTGTGTGTGTGTGTGTGTGTGAGAGAGAGAGAGAGAGAGAGAGAGAGAGAGAGAGAGATAGAGAGAGAGAGACAGACAGACTTTGTGTAAGATTGGGTGCGTGAGTTCGAGCTCGCGTGTGAATGACAGATGCCTGTATATCTTTTACCCTTTCATCAGTCACCAATTCACAATGACTTTACGTAGGAGAACCAGCAGATCATATCACCAGACTTCCAAAAAATGCTTCATCGCACATCCACGTCCTCATTAACAGCACGTTAGACATTGTCTCCGGCATTTTTCTGCCTTTGATTGACGCCTCAAATTTTGTCTTGCTTGAATAGAAGCATGGATGATGCATGTCAACATTTATCTGTCTATGATATATAATTCTGCCCTCCCATAAAAAGGGAGTCATATTACGCATTCTTGTCTTACAGTTTCAATGTTGGTTTTATTTCTTGTTAAATAGGTTTCCATACCTTTTGTCTAACTCCCTCTTGGGCATTCTTTTCCATTCACACACTTTCATATTCTCTGTAATCTCTTCAACATGTGCCTTGTTACCCAATTACAGTTCATGCACACAGCGCCAGATTGACATGATGAAATTTTGTCTTAGAAATCTTCCTCCTCCTGGCATTTTATTTTTTCTTCTTCCGACTGTCTCATATTTATGCAGCGATTTAAAGAAAATGCTCCCAGAACCCAATCTCTTACCGATCGGTGATGTTCGTCTTGTTCGATATCTTACAAAAATCTTACCTGAAAGTTCTTTTCTTGTTCTGGTCGTTTTTCTGTCTTGGTAAGCGTCTGAAAGCGGTGTCGCGGTTCCCCAAAAGGCGAAGGAGACTTCTTCCAACCAGAACCATATCCTTTACATCTCTTTACTGCCCTGTAGGCTGGCACACAGTCCTCGGATTGAATCCAGGATCATAACTGAAAAATCTATTAATCTGGTCGAAGGATATTACCGGCTCCTTAGATGCTACAGGGTCACTGTGAAAAGGAACTTGAGACTGCATCTGGAAGATATACACTAAAGGTCTTCTTCCTGCAGCAACACGCACCATAAGATATTCTGCACACACCACACACACACACAGAGACCGCCTTTTCCATCCCCCTCTCTTTCCTTCGTCCTAACTCGCCTTCAGCGTTTCCTTTCTGTGGTTTGCTTTGCACTGCATACGATTCGCTCTCGTTTTCTTTTTCTTGCTCTCCACCATTCCCTCTGCAAACTCTTCTCTGTTACTATTTTACCACCTGACAAAACGTCAACGGATGCGCATCATACAGATTCTGCTGTGGGGATTTTTTTTTTTTTTTTTTTTTTTTTATGCGGCCTTGCTGTGGATGTGCTGTGCCTTGCGACACTGCTTCTGACCCAGGGCAGTGGACAAGATGCAGGGATGACCCGTCATCCAGGAGGTGCCAAGATAAGAGGGAAGGTAGAGGGTGGAGGGGAGTGGAGTGTATTAGGGATGGAAAGCGTGGGGATGGTTTTTATGCCTTTGTTTTTTGGCTACCTCCCTTGTAAGGGGGAAAAAGCCTCTGGTATATGTATGTATTTTTTTTTATTCAGGCATGGATAGGATCTCGACCGATACAGGTCCTGTTCAAGCTTAATAAATCGTTTGTTGTTCACTACTTTGTAATCTATCCCTCATGTTACTTCATGGAAAAGATCCTTTAACATATATTGGTTTCCGGCTCACTAAAACCATATGCCAGAAAAAAAGAAATAATTTAAAAATACACTTAAATTTTTTAGACACCAACAGCCCTTAAATCTGAATCGACTCGTCGGTCTACATTTGCTAGAATTAAATCCTCAAAGTCGCAACCAGGAAACAGGAAGTGAAATTCATATTCTGTTCTCAGCAAACATATTGCATTCCAGCACAGTATTGTCAGCCACTCTTCCAACACTCGTGCAGCTTAATATTAATCCCTTCTTTGCCAAGGGGTATGAAGATGATTAAGATAGGGAGATGGTAGCCAGAATGCAAGACAGCGTTACCTGGATAGAGACAGGGTTACCTCTGAGATAAATCAAATAGCATAAGAACATAAGAATGAAGGAGACTGCAAGAGACCATAAGGCCTACACTAGGCAGTTCAGTATCCATCACCACCTGTCATCTCCATCCATAAATTTGCCTAATCGTTTCTTAAAACAACTGATAGTTTCAGCGCTTACTACATGGTTACTAAGTCTATTCCATTCGTCGACCACCCTATTAGTAAACCAATTCTTGCCCCTTTCCTTCTTAAATCTAAATTTGTCCAGTTTAAATCCATTACTGCGAGTCCTGCCCTTTCAGTAGTTATAATAAAAGGAAAAGTGTCATCAAGTAGGGCAGCGTTAATCCAAAACCGCTAAAAAAAATCCCTTTTATCCAAAAAAAAATTCAACATCAAGCCTACCACTGCAAACCCCTTTCGAACCTGGTGGGACTTTTTATTTTGTCCAAGTTCCGCCAAGCTATATCATTCAGCTTCACGGCGTTCTGTAGACGTCCTTACTGATAACTATTTTCACCTTAGATATTCTATATACTCCTCAAATGTTTCTTCATCCTATATTCTCATATCGGGAACACCTGCTAACAGCTTTCTGTTTGTTATTTTGAATTTTTGGTCATTGGAATTCTTTCTTTTTTCTTCTTTTCCCTATCCTGTTCCTTTTCTTCAGACACGTGACCTATTAGGGTCAAGGACTTTAACAAGGTGATGCAGGCAAGGTCATCGTATCAAGACAGCAAAGCAGGATTCGTAGGAATAGGTTTAAATTGGACAAATTTAGGTTAAAGAAGGAAATAGGCATATGCTGGTTTACTAACAGAATGGTTAACGAATCGAATAAACTTAGTAATTATGTGTTGTCTTTCCTAAGACAAGATTCCCGTCTCCAGGCATTCCTTTGGACGTGTTCTCCCTTCTCTCGACACTACCTCATATGTATGTGATTAGCAGCCGATGATAAGTCTATCGAAAGAAGTGCCATGTGAAGATTGAACCTTTGTTATGATGTGGTTAGTTACTACATCATATTAAATGGATATCATCCTTAAGAGAAGGTATTAAATGAAATTTTATCATCTCTTCTGGACTTGTTGATTTTTTTTTTTTTTTTTTTTTTTTTTTTTTAAGGCTATCGACCAATAAGGGGGTCATTAAGCCTGGTATGAAGTTGTTCAGTTTGTGATGGACTTGTTGACTTGCTCGTCCGCCATCACATAGATTATACAAATAGAAATTTTAATGCTTTGTACAAGTTATGTAAATAATGTTACATATGAATACTTTTTACAATATAAGGGCTATCCTTGTATGTGACAACAATATTTACAACATATAATTTCATTACCAGGGACACATATACTAGATTGACCACGATTAGTAATTTTATCTTAAAAAGATGTTATATGCGTTAAGGGGACACTGCAGTAGTGGCGTGTTGCCACAGTACGGCGTTTTGCTTGTTAGAACTTCATCAAGTGCTTGATAAAGCACAGAAAGCGAAATGTCGCACTAACAAGGCTCCGTCCTCACATGGTGTAGCGATGCTACTATCGGTGAAGAGAAAGAGTTTTGGTGAGTTCGTCTCCTTTATTGTAAGGTACGAGTGAACTGATTTTACATGCGGCGAAAGCCGCTATATATATCGCGTGGGTAAGTTACCCGCGGTGCGTAATTACATAATTGCGCTGGGTTAGGTAGGGTTAGGTAGGGTCAAGCAGGGTCGCACTGGCAGAGAGGCGTCAGATCGTGGACGACATCATGCATGTTCCATGCCACGTGATGGTCGTGGTGTGTACAGTGTAACTATATCCTCTACCATCT
>NC_134789.1:58567531-58590031 GCF_046742065.1 Oratosquilla oratoria
AGAAAAGATACACACTTGCGAAGAACTGTGTATCTCTCTCTCCCCTCTCTCTGTCTCTCTCTTTCGCTCGCTCTCTTTCTCTCGCTCTCTCTTTCTCTCTCTCTCTCTTTCTCTCTCACACACACACACACACACACACACACACACACACACACGTGCGCGCGCATAAACACTTACCCATTTATTTTTTCTCTTTTTCTGTGTTGGCTCCCTCCCCCTCCCCCTCCCCCTCCCCCCCCCCTTCCCCCGCGCCCCCTCGTGAGCTCCGTCCATAAAACACGGAATCGCCTTTGCTCCCCCAATGAGCAGCAGACCATCTCACCCCGCTCCGCTCCTGACCTCTCTCTCTCTCTCTCTCTCTCTCTCTCTCTCTCTCTCTCTCTCTCTCTCTCTCTCTCTCATCCTTCCTCCCTTTTCTCCTGCTTTCCCTCTCCTATCCCAATTTAGTTTCGTTCCCTTCTATCAACCATTCTCCCTACCTTCTCCCTCCTTCCTCTTCCCTTCCTTTTTTGAACTTCCTCCCTGTCTCGCACCAAACTAACCCCATTGTCCCTGTTTCCCCCCACTCACATAGGTTGCCTTTCCGTGTTGACGAGGAAGTATTTTCTTTACTGGGCAAAGGAAGGAAACATACGGTGGTATTCTTGAAAAAATTCTTTCCATTCCAAGGATTTATATAAGATTTATATAAAGAAAGAATTTTTTTCAAGAATACCACCGTAAGATTCTAACGGTGGTATTCTTAAAACAATATTTCCTTTTCAAGGATTTATATAGGATTTATATAAGATTTTTTTTTTAACGGTGGTATTCTTAAAAAATTCTTTCCCTTTTAGGATGTATATAAGGAAAGAATTTTTTAAAGAATACCACCGTAATATTCTAACGGTGTTCTTAAAATAATTCTTTCCCTTTCAAGGATTTATATAAGGAAAGAATTTTTTAAAGAATACCACCGTAAAATTATAACGGTGGTATAAAAAAAATCTTTCCCTTTCAAGGATTTATATAAGGAAAGATTTTTTTTAAAGAATGCCACCGTAAAATTCAAACGGTGGTATTAAAAAAAATCTTTCCCTTCCAGGGATTTATATAAGATTTATATAAGGAAAGAATTTTTTAAAGAATACCACCGTAAGATTCTAACGGTGGTATTCTTAAAAATTCTTTCCCTTTCAAGGATTTATATAAGGATTTTTTTTTCTTTTAAGAATACCACCATAGGATTCTAACGGTGGTATTCTTAAAGAAATTCTTTCCCTTTCAAGGATTTATATAAGATTTATATAAGGAAAGATTTATATAAGGAAAGAATTATATAAGGAAAGATTTTTTAAGAATACCAACGATAAACACTCGCACGTGCTCCCACTTATGCGCGTTCTCACTCTCATCAGCGGGCGACGTCGCTACGTATGTGGCGCCACATGAGCATGCGCAGAAGCGTGCGCCCGCGAGCACAAGGAGGAAAGATGACCTCAAAGTTAGTTTTGCGTCAGACATACGTGGAATTGACCTCCTTTGCTCCCGTCCATTTCATCAGATCTGATTCTGTTATTCTGCCGCATTTGAAGGTATTAATTCATTCACGCGCGAGCGTGTGTGTGTGTGTACATGCGGGCGCGCATAGGTATATATATATATATATATATATATATATATATATATATATATATATATATATATATATATGTGTGTGTGTGTGTGTGTGTGTGTGTGTGTGTGTGTGTGTGTGTGTGTGTACACTCGTTGATGTGTTTATGTATGTACACATGGTTGTCTCACAGCATTACCCATAGATCGGTCATATATGAGCTCTGAGCTTTCTTCCGGGAGGGAAATAACTGTCGATCACGAGTCCAGCACGTGATCCAAGACCATGGTGAATCTCTCTCTCTCTCTCTCTCTCTCTCTCTCTCTCTCTCTCTCTCTCTCTCTCTCTCTCTCTCTCTCTCTCTCTCTCTCTCTCTCCTCGCTCTCTCCTCGCTCTCTCTCTCCTCTCTCTCTCCTCTCTCTCTCTCTCTCTCTCTCTCTTCTCTCTCTCTCTCTCTCTCTCTCTCTCTCTCTCTCTCTCTCTCTCTCCTCTCTCTCTCTCTCTCTCTCTCTCTCTCTCTCTCTCTCTCTCTCTCTCTCTCTCTCTCTCTCTCTCTCGTTTAAGTTCAAGCCTCCAGCTAAATCCACAACCGCCTATGTGCACCTTTCCGCTACCTCACGTTCACACGCAGATCCCTCATTCATGCCAACCATAACACGCGCTCCCTACAACGCGTTCCGTTCACGTTATCCCTATGTGGTAGGTTATTCCCCTTTCCCCCCAGCTTCTTCCCCCTTCCCTTCCCCCTCCTCCCAGATGGGGGAGACTCCTTATCTACACGCAGCCCCTGAACCCTAAGAACTATTACATCATTACCAGTCTGCTCACGCCCTGGCAATGGCTTGGCTTTGCATACGCCTCCTGTTTCCTAGTTTGCCCGAGACGGGGTCACCCCCCCCCTCTTTTTTTTTTCTCCTAACTGGCGCTCGTCCGGGTTAACTATAATCCTGTATCCTGTTTCGGTTTCGTTTGTACGCTGCGTGTGTGTGTGTGTGTACGTGTGTGCTTGCGTGCGTGCGTGTGTGTGCTTGCGTGCGTGCGTATGTTGTGCGTATGTCTGTCTGTCTGTCAGTCTGTCTGTACGTCTGTCTCGCATATACATATTGATTTGGATATACGTGTATATATACAAATATATACATATTTCTGTGTGCGTGTGTGTGTGTGTGTGTGTGTGTGTGTGCGTGTGTGTGTGCGTGTGTGCGTGTGTACATGTCTAGCAATAATCGTGAAATTTATTTAATGTTGATTTGGATCTCCGTCGTTTTCGGGTCAATGATTTCCCTTTTCTGTCGTCGATTTTCCTTTGCAGCTCGACCTCTCTTCTTCTTTTTCATTTCTGTTCTCCCCAAACTTCCTTTTCTCTCACTTCCACCACGACGTCAATTTTGTTTCCGAGTTTCAGCTGATGAAACCATTCTTTATTTTTTGCTCTCTTTCTCTCTTCGTTTTTCTTGTTTCTCTTTTGTCTGTGGCTCCTTTCTTTTTTCGGCATCACTCCTCTTTCTCTCTCTCTCTCTCTATCTCTCTCTCTCTCTCTCTCTCTCTCTCTCTCTCTCTCTCTCTCTCTCTCTCTCTCTCTCTCTCTCTCTCTCTCTCTCTCTCTCTCTCTCCCTCTCCCTCCCCCTCTCCCTCTCCCTCTCCCTCTCCCTCTTTTCGCACCATTCCTTGATGCTTCCTTCCCCTTCTTGCCATCCCTGGTCCCCCATATTTAATATTCTCCTCAGTTTTCCGTTCCTCCTCTCTTCCTTACTCCCGTCCCCTCCCCTCTTCCCTACTCCCCTCAGTTCCCCCTCACCCTCCCCTCAATTCCCCTCACCCTCCCCTCCCGACTCGTCACCCCATGATTCAAGTTTTTGCTCGTTTTAAATTCCCTTGCCTTCCGCCCCCCCTTCCTCCACCCTTCCTCCACCCTTCCTTTCCTCCCTTCCCCTCTCCCTCCCCCCCTTCTCCTGCCTTCCCCCCTGATCCCCCTCCCAACCCCTGCCTTCCCTTTTTCCTCCCTCGTTAGACCTAATCGACCAAACCTCCCATTTCGCCTGTCTTGCATAACCGTTCCCCTCATTCTGTCCTCCAGTTCCCTCCTTTTCCCCTCTCTTGGACTTCTTGTTCGTGTCCTTTCCCTCTTTTTCCTCTCTTTAGGTTAAGTCTCTATCTCTCACTCAATCCTCTTCCTACACTTCTTCCTACTCTCTCTCCTCTCTCTTTCGTTTCTTCTCTTCTGCTTACTCTCCTCCCCATCATTCCTCTTTTCTCTCCCAATTCCCTTCTCTTCTCTTTGCGCTGCAATTTGTTTTTTACCCATATTTCCCTCTCTTTTACTCTTCTTTCGCCAGCTTTCCTCTCCTTTCCACTCCACTCCACTCCTTTCTTCTCCTATCTTCTCACCTCTCCTCTCCTCTCCTCTTCTCTCCTCTCCTCTCCTCTCCACTCCACTCCACTCCACTCCTGTCCTCTCCTTTTCTTTCTTCTCACCTCTCCTCTCTTCTCTCCTCTTTTCTCTCCTCTCCTCTCCTCTCCTCTCCTTTTCTATCTCCTCTTCTCCCCCTCTTCCCATGTCTCCTCTCCCTTCTTTACAACCCCGTAGCATAAATCATACTCACAGATTCGCAGACTTGACCTTAGAACACAAAGATCAGATTTCACGTATAAAACAAAATAGACGTAGAAAATACATCTCAAAACACGTAAGGAAATGATAAAAGGATAAGTAATGAGAGTCGGATAGCTTCTGCACACGTAAGCGCAAGAGGTCCAAGTTTCTTATAAACATAAAAAAGTAAATATTGATTAAAAAAAACAAATTTTCTCAATATTAGTTCCCATGTCATTTTTCACTTTTTTTTTCTCCATAGAATTTAAACTTCAGAAATAATAACATCTGTATATAGAAGGTATTATATGGTTTTTCTTACTTTTCCTAGCTTTCAGTATAGTTACTGATATTGTTATACTTATAGTATATATAGTTATATATACAGTTATAGTTATAATATAGTTATAATTATAGTATAGTTATTTGATATAGTTATAATATAGCTATAGTTATATAATATAGTAATAATATAGTTATTGATAGCACGGAACCGTAAGATATTTTTTCTATGCACAGAAATATATAGTTATATATACAGTTATAGTTATAATATAGTTATAATTATAGTATAGTTATTAAATATAGTTATAATATAGCTATAGTTATAATATAGTTATTGATAGCAGGGAATCGTAAGATATTTTTTTCTATGCACAGAAATATATAGTTATACAGTTATAGTTATAATATAGTTATAATTATAGTATAGTTATAATATAGCTATAGTTATATAATATAGTTCTAATATAGTTATTGATAGCAGGGAATCGTAAGATATTTTTTCTATGCACAGAAATATATAGTTATATATACAGTTATAGTTATAATTATAGTATAGTTATTTAATTTAGTTATAATATAGCTATAGTTATATAATATAGTTATGATATAGTTATTGATAGCAGGGAATCGTAAGATATTTTTTCTATGCACAGAAATATATAGTTATACAGTTATAGTTATAATTATAGTATAGTTATTTAATTTAGTTATAATATAGCTATAGTTATATAATATAGTTATGATATAGTTATTGATAGCAGGGAATCGTAAGATATTTTTTTTCTATGCACAGAAATATATAGATAACAAATATTGTTGTATGGTCGTTGGCTCTTCCTCACTCACGACCAAAGTAATTATGAAGAGTGACATCTGGGTCGCTTAAATCAACTGGTCAGGTTTGCGTAGCCCATGACACGAAAGTGACCTAATATCTAACTTGACCCGACCTTCGTTTGATCCACACACACATACACACACACGCACACACACACACACACACACACACACACACACACACACACACACACACACACACACACACACATGTATATATATATATATATATATATATATATATATATATATATATATGAATGTATGTATGTATGTATATATATATATGAATGTATGTATATATGTATATATATATGAATGTATGTATATATGTATATATATATATATGAATGTATGTATATATGTATATATATATGAATGTATGTATATATGTATATATACAGTATATATGAATGTATGTATATATGTATATATACAGTATATATGAATGTATGTATATATGTATATATATATATATATGAATGTATGTATATATGTATATATATATATGAATGTATGTATATATGTAAATATATATATATATGAATGTATGTATGTATATATGTAAATATATATATATATGAATGTATGTATGTATATATGTATATATATATATATATGAATGTATGTATATATGTATATATATATATATGAATGTATGTATGTATATATATATATATATATGACTGTATGTATATATGTATATATATGAATGTATGTATGTATATATGTATATATATATGAATGTGTGTATATATGTATATATATATGAATGTATGTGTGTATATATGTATATATATAAATGTATGTATGCATATATGTATATATGTATGAATGTATGTGTGTATATATGTATATATATATGAATGTATGAATGTATATATGTATATATGTATATGAATATGTATGTATATATGTATATATATATATGAATATGTATGTATATATGTATGTATATTATGTATATATGTATATATATATGTATGTATGTATATATGTATATATATATGTATGCATATATGTATATATATATATATATATATATATATATATATATACATATGAAATGTATGTATGTATATATGTATGTATGTATAATCTTTATCAAGATTTGTATACGGGTCATGATACCAATGGCAATTAAGATGAACGTTGTAAATCTTCGCCTGACTGTAAACTTGAATGGGTGGGGGATAAGACATTTTTCCTACTTTGCAATTATCCGGTGACATTTTCCCAGTGATAATTTACCACAGAACACTTCACCAACATCTCCTACGATAACTCCTGTAGTCTCAGCGTCGCACTACCCTCCCTTCCTTCTCCCCTCCCCTCCCCTCCCCTCCTCCCCCTCCCCTCCCCTCCCCTCCCCTCCCCTCCCCTCCCTCCCCCCTCCCCTCCCCTCCTCCCCTCCCCTCCCCTCCCCTCCCTTCCTCCCCTCCCCTCCTTCCCTCCCCTCCTCCCCTCCCCCCTCTCCTTCCTCCGACTTCCCTCCCTTCTCCCCTCACCTCCCTTCTCCCCTCCCCTCCCCTTCTCCCCTCCCGTCCTCCCCTCCCCTCCTGCCCTCCCCTCCCTTCTCCCCTCCCCTCCCCTCCTCCCCTCCCCCTCTCCTTCCTCCGACTTCCCTCCCTTCTCCCCTCCCCTCCCCTCCCTTCTCCCCTCCCCTCCCCTCCCCTCCCTTCTTCCCCTCTTTTCCCCTTTCCCTTTCTTTTTCTTTTCCCCTTTCGCCCCTTTTCCCCTCCCCTTTCCCCTCCCCTTTCCCCTTCCCTTTCCTCTTCCCTTTCCCATACCCTTTCCCATACCCTTTCCCCTCCACTCTCCCCTCCTCTTCCTCTCTCCTCTCTTCCTTCTCCCCTCTCCTCTCTTCCTTCTCCCTTCTCTTTTTCCCCTGCACGTATGGGGTATTGACTCTGTAACTTTTATGTGGTCAATATTTTAGGGACTTATAGACATCCGTATGCCCAAGAATCACGCAGCCCTAGTTTATGGGTTAAGACTGATATGCAATTAAAAAAAAAAATTGAATGGGTTTGACAGAGCACTAACAATCAGAATGCATATTTCTAAATTATATATATATACATATATATATATATATATATATATATATATGTGTGTGTGTGTGTGTGTGTGTGTGTGTGTGTGTGTGTGTGTGTGTGTGTGTGTGTGTGTGTGTGTGTGTGTGTAATTTGGAACATATTAATTTAACTTTTTAGTACCATGTCTTCCCCATCCCATCATTCCTCTTCCAGTGTCGCCTCTCCTAGTCTCAACTAGCTTTTCCCCTCTCTCCTCTCCCCTCTCCCCTCTCTCCTCTCCCAGCTTCTCTCTCCCTTCCCCCTGTAGCTGTCTTTTCCTCCTCTCCCGTCTAGACTTTTTTCGTTACCAGCCTTCACTCACTGTCCCAATGCTCTCTCTATAACCTTCTTCGTCTCCTTTTCCTTTCTTCTCTTTTACCCTCTGCTCGTCCCTTGCCCTTCCTCTCCGTCTCTTCCCTTTGCCTCTGTCATTCTTTTTCTCTCTCTCCTTTGCGCACCAGATATATTCCTCATAGTCCATTAAACATTTTCCCAAGAATTTCCATTTCTCTCATCCCAGTGTATATTACCACGATTGATATCTTTCAGCTCTATGTATCGTACTTTGTATTGTTTTCCATTTTTTTTCTCCCAATTGGGTCCTCTGCCATTGTACATTCTTTCTCCCATATTCCATTTTACTCTCTTAAGATGGCAGCACACTATGCTAGCATGCTACTTGGTTTTGCTATTTGCTTTTGCTATTTACTCTTGCTACTTATTTTTGCTATTTGCTTTTGCTATTTACTTTTGCTACTTGCTTTTGCTACTTGCTTTTGCTGCTTCGTTTGAGCAGAAATGACATTGGTTACAATAATCTAGAATATCTCAACCATGTGCTCAACATTCGTCTAGATTTACCTTCGTCATTCAGCTTCTCACCAAATGACGCAAGAGTGATACATTTGAAAATTCGAAAAACAAAATATCGTAACTGAAGTCGGGCCTACTCAAACGAAGTAGCATGTTAACGAGAAATGCTTAATATCCCTCCACCGTGACTCCCACTTTGTCTCATGTTCCATCTTTCTCATCTACTTCTATTTTCTCATCAATTTCCACATCCTCACCTACACACGTAATCTCACATACCACACTCCCAGCTTTCCTTACATCTGTTATCCTCTTGTCTTCTTCTTCTTCTTCTGTTTTCTTCTCACTTTCTTCTTCCACATTAACTCTTCCTTTTGTGTTCGTCCAACATTTACCTGATACCCATTTATCCATTTTCATTTATTTACTTGTTTATTGCTCACTTCTACAATTCTCTTTCTTTTCCTTATTCCTCCGTCCATCCTGAGTTTTCTTTTATCTTAACATTGTTTCCTTCCAAAAATAATAATTTAATTCAATCTATTTTATTTCATTTCATTTTGTTTATTCATTTTTTTTTTTTTTTTTGGTCTATCATCACTTCACTTCTGGGTCTTTCCCTAGTCAATCCAAACCCTTCCCAATTTTGGAGATTTCTAAATTCTAGAGATTTGTTCCAATGGAGGGAACTGTACATCTTAACGTTAAAGTCACCCCGCCTACAGAACCCGTCAGAATCGAGCACAGTTTGTGTCACGCATGTCCATGATGTCGATGAAGCACGTTTCACACTAGAATTGCATTTTTATGTTAATCTTCCCTACCGTTGGGCGCCGCTGTGACGCGTTGGTCTTCGATCTTTCCCACGCAATCACTGAGGTCTTCCTCGACCTCCCCCTCCCCCTTCCTATCCCTCACCTACCTCTCTCTCTCTCTCTCTCTCTCTCTCTCTCTCTCTCTCTCTCTCTCTCTCTCTCTCTCTCTCTCTCTCTCTCTCTCTCTCTCTCTCTCTCTCTCTCTCTCTCTCTCTCTCTCTCTCTCTCTCTCTCTCTCTCTCTCTCTCTCTCTTTTCCTTCGTATCTCCCAGGTTTACGGATCCTGTAGCGTCTCCTGCCCCTCATATCGCATCTTTTCCTGAGCGTAAGGGTTTCAGAAAATTTTGAAAATTGTAGGCCTTTTTTCTTCTTGAAGAAATTTTGAGAAATTGTGGCTTCTCTTCTTGAAGAAATTTTGAAATCCGCCAAGAATATTCCTACTGCGTCCAAACCCGTCGCTCATACCACTTGCGCTCGGGTAGACGGAAGTATCATTTACCAGAAGCCGTTAGGAATCGAAACCGGACCTTTCTCTCTCTCTCTCTATCTCTCTATCTCTATTTGAGACGAGATCGAAGTCCGACGCTTTGTCACAGATGGAAGAGCTCTGGTTACTCTGAACATGTAATACGATCTGTTGGAAAAAGCTTCAGAACGTCTTTCGATGTCCACCTCCATGAGTTTACCAAAAGTAGTCTCGGCTTTCCCCGTACTGTGTGACACTTTTGATTTTTGATTGAAGCCAGAGCATTGTACTCTTCAACTTAGTAGACAAGACGACCCCTGTCATGAACGGTGTTTTTGTTGGTAGAGACATATAATCTGGGGCATTGTGACAAGTTGATGAAGGTGGAAAAAGAAGTCACAGGTCTAGTTCCGAGTTTCTGAGTTTATTCCTGATCGCATAGAGCGAAACCGGTCAGGAATAAACTCAGACACTCGGAACTAGACCCGTGACTTCTTTTTCTACCTTCATCAACGGACATATAATCAGACCAGAGTTCCGCATGAACTCGGGTGCATTATGGAATCTACTAGCGTTTTACCAGAGCAAGAGTATAGAGTCTGCCACAGCTACGTAACGGTAGTGGCTCGCCACAATGGGTCTCGGAAGGCTGAGCTCCTAAGATTTTAAAAGACGCTGACGGAAGCGACAGCTGATTGAAGGCTTTTGAAAACATCCTAGATTTTTTTTTTTTTTTTTTTTTTTTTTTTTTTTTTTTTTTTTTTTTTTTTTTTTTTTTTTTTTTTTTTTTTTTTTTTTTTTTTTTTGAGGATGCCAATTTGTTACCCGCCATAGGATCAGAAAATTACTTTATTTCGCTGCGTTTCTGAACATGAGTATTGATTCTATCTGCCGTCATGTGATTTTATTTATCTAAGGGAACAATCTCACATAATGACAGGATTAAGTATGTGTTTAATCTACGTCGGTTAACCCTTGTCCTTCGGTTTGCGAAAGGAGCGTGGAATGAGATGTGGCTACGTAATTTTCATTCTATTCGTTGTCTGCGCACACTTCCGAGTTCCTATCGAACAGTGAGTTGACCGAGTGTCTCACATGACCGCGTAGACAACCCGACTACACGCAAGACGCACGCACGCCACACGCACGTCACACGCACGTCGCACGCACGTCGCACGCACCCCACGCGCAGGTCAACGAAGCCCAGACCCGTCAGACCAGAAATGAGAGAATCTTGTTACGGTGAATACACTTAGGATAAAGAACAGGTCACACATTCCACGCGTAGGTCGAAGTAAAGGACACATACTACACGCGTACTAAGACAGGTGAGCTCTGTTGCCGTTTAGGCTTTAACCATATCATGCTTACATGCAGAGGTCTCCTTGTCCTCCTCCTTATAATCATCATCCTTTTCTTCATCCTCATCATCATCCTCATCATGCTTCTCCTTACCCTCCTCCTCTTTTTTCTCTTCCTCTTTCTCTTTATCCTTCTATTCTTTTTCTTCCTCTTTTCCTTTCCCTTCCCCTTCCCCTTCCACTTTCTCTTCCTCTTCCCCTTTCTCTTCCTCTTCACCTTTCCCCTTCTCTCCCTACTCGTTCTGCTGATCCTCCTCCTATCTTCCTCATTCTCCTTCTCCTCCTCCTCTTCCTCCTCCTCTTTTCCTCCTCCTCCTCTTCCTCCTCTTCCTCCTCCCCCTCCCCTTTCCCCTATTCCCAAGTACGCCTATGTGATGACACCCGGCACCCCAGTCTGTCTTATATATGACAATTTGTTATCACACTCGCCACATGTTACTAACAAGAACAAACTGGGTACAACCTCATCTCCTCGCGTGACATCTCCTGTCTGTCTCCTCTCCATCACTCCTTCTCCCCTTTGCCCCCCCCCCCTCGTCCTCCTCGCCCCCTCTCTTCCTCGCCCCCTCTCTTCCTCGTTCCCTCTCTTCCTCACTCACTCTCTTCCTCGCCCTCTCTCTTCGTCGGCCTCTCTCTTCTTCGCCCCCTCTCTTCCTCGCCCCCTCTCTTCCTCGCTCCCTCTCTTCCTCACTCCCTCTCTTCCTCACTCCCTCTCTTCCTCACTCCCTATCTTCCTCGCCCTCTCTCTTCGTGGCCTTCTCTCTTCTTCGCCCTCTCTCTTCCTCGCCCCCTCTCTTCCTCGCCCCCTCTCTTCCTCGCCCCCTCTCTTCTTCGCCCACCTCTCTTCCTCGCCCTCTCTCTTCTTCGCCCACCTCTCTTCCTCGCCCCCTCTCTTCCTCGCCCCCTCTCTTCCTCGCCCTCTCTCTTCGTCGCCCTCTCTCTTCGTGGCCCCCTCTCTTCGTCGCCCCCTCTCTTCCTCTCCCCTTCTCTTCCTCGCCCCCCAACCTCTCTTCCTCGTCTCCTCTTGTTATTTCTGTTTTATCTTGTCCTTCTCTTTTTATTTTTTTATTTTCTCCTATTCATAGATATTGTTATTTTCTTCCTGTTTGCACATATTTTCTCATTTTTCTCACTCTCCCTACGCCACTGCCTTCCCCTCCTCACTCTCTTTTCTTCTATCTCATTTTTTTCTACGATTTTCTCTTATTTCTTCTTTCTTTTCTTTCCTTTTCATTTTGACATTTTTTCTCCTTGTTCTTTTTGCCGCCTCTTTCTTTTCTGTGTCTTCGTAGTAATTTTGTTTTCGTTCTCCTCCGAGTCAAAGTACTTATTTTCCTTCCTCCTCTTCCTCTTCCTCTTCCTCTTCTTGCCACTGTTCCTCTTTTTCCTTTTCCTGCTTCTGTTTCTCCTCTTCCTCCTCCTCCTCTTCCTTTTCTTCCTCTTCGTGCTTCTTCTCCTCCTCCCTTTATTCGCTCTATTCCTCCTCCTCCTCCTCCTGTTCTTCCATCTTTGTTTTTCTCATGCTCCTCCTCTTGCTCCTCCTCCTTCTCGTTGCCCCCCCTCCTGCTGATTCCTATTTTCGTCTCATCCTCCTCCTCCTCCTCCTTATTCTCTTCCTCCTCCTCGTCCTCCTCCTTCTCGTTCTCTTCCTCCTCCTACTCCACCTCCTCGTTTTCCTCCTCCTCTCTTCCTCCTCTTACTCCTCCTCTTACTCCTCTTCTTCCTCTTCCTCCCCCTTACCTTCCTCCTTCTCCTCCTCTTCCTCTTCCTCCTCTCTTCCTCCACTTCCTCCACTTCCTCCTCTTACTCCTCCTTTTCGTTCTCCTCTTCTCCTGCTCCTACTCGTTCTCCTGCTCCTCATCCTCCTCCTCTTCCTCCTCCTCCTCCTCCTCTTCCTCCTCCTCCTCCTCCTCCTCCTCCTCTTCCCCCTCCTCATCCTTCTCCTGCTCCTCCCTCTTCATTTCCTCCTCCCCCAATTTCTCCTTCTACTCCTCTTCCTCCTCCACCTCAGCCTTCTCCTCAACGTCAAATCTCCTCCAGCCTATTCCCTGGATGATTCCTTTGTCTTCCACAGTTTTAAAGTTACTCCACTCTGAAATCTCCCTTGCCTGTATACTGTGTTTACCTCATCCACTTTCTTCCACATGTTCCACGATTTCCATTTCTCCCAGTCTTTATTCTGTCTGTCACTGTCTTTCTATCTCTCCTCCTCCTTCTCCTCCTCTTCCTCCTCCTCCTCCTCCTCCTCCTCCTCCTCCTCCTCTTCCTCCTCCTCTCTCCCGCTCCCTTTCCCTCTCCTCCTCCTTCTTCTTCTCCCTCTCCTTCAGATTTAGCTGTAAAATCTGGGCAATGCATGTATATTTACTAATTATTTTCAAATAAATTTCACTTTTTTCTTTTGACTATTCAAGATCTCTTTTCTGTTAAATCATTTCTTGTAATTATACGTGGATTAGGGATGTTTGAATTTCTTATGTACCAAACTCGTGATAATATATATGTATATATATATATATGTATATGTGTATATATATATATATAAATATATATATATATATTTAACATATAAGAATGAATGACTTTGATTTTTCTTTCAGTATTTTCCGACATCTTCCTCTTTGATCTTTTATCTTAACCGCTCTGATACATTGTACGTCTCTTTAGCCATTCACACACACACACACACACACACACACACACACACACACACACACACACACATACACATACACACACACACACACACACACACATATATATATATATATATATATGTATAATATATTATATACATATAAATATATATACATATATATAAATATATATGTATATATATTTATATCTGATAATTTTGTTCAATATCGTCCTTTATTTGAATCCTGTTTATTACCAACTTCTCACTCTTTGTTGATATTTTTTCTGCAGTTATATTGCTTCTACCACACTGTTCCAACAGTCTTTTTTTTTTTTTTATCTTTTTCGATTATCCAATTTCTTTTCCCATTATATATACTATCGCATTTCTTACATTTCCCGTTCTAAACATGTCCTTTTCCGGTCTTCTTTGTGCAACTTTCCTTTCTTTATTTCGTTTTCTTTCATCTCCCTGTACCTTTATGTCATTACAAACTTGATTCTTTCCCTTTCAAATAGTGATAATAATTTCTTCCATCATTCCTGTCTTTCTATTTTTTACCTGCGTTTCCCCCATTTTTTCTTGTTTTCTTTCATTCTTCTTCCTTCTATTATTCCTTCCTTCCTTCTTCCTTTCCATTTAAATCCACCAACCTTTCTCCACTTTTCCTTCTCTTCCTCCCCTTCTCTTCCTCCTTCATGTTCTTGTCCTCCTCAAACTCACCCACTTCTTTTCCACTTTTCTCTCATTAAGGAAGCGTTTATAAATACACCACTGCTACGCTAATATGTTTGCTGGGTACCCAGAGGCAGTCTTCGAGTTGTTTGTGACCATTTTTTTTATACAGTTGTCTACCTTTGGGGTTTATTGCTACTGTTATTTATTTCCTACTTTACTCTCTCTCCTTCCCTCTCTCTCTCTCTCTCTCTCTCTCTCTCTCTCTCTCTCTCTCTCTCTCTCTCTCTCTCTCTCTCTCTCTCTCTGTCACCCTCTCTTTCCCTTTCTCCTCTTTCTGTCCGTCTGTCTGTCTGGCTCTCTCTCTCTCTCTCTCTCTCTCTCTCTATATATATATATATATATATATATATATATATATATACATATATGACAAGTGCTTTAGTGACTTACCGATTGCGCCATCAAGAGAGATATAAGTTGAGCGCAACTTTCCTTATATCTCTCTTGATGGCGCAATCGGTAAGTCAATAAACCACTTGTCACGTGATAGCCTGGTTTGAGTCTCAGCCGTACCACGTTTCAATTTCTGCATATATATATATATATATATATATATATATAATATACACACCTCATCATCCCACTTTCACGAAGTAGTCAGAAACCGGTGGGAGTAAAGCCCTCTCTGTTGCGGCAAGCCTTTTTTTTTTTTTTGTGTTTGGGCCGTCTCCCCGCCTGGCCAGGGCTTTCGGAGACCCACGCAAGAAGCACGCAGCGGGTCCCGGGAATCGAACCTACGACCACTTGCTCTTAAACTCGACACTGTATGCACAAAACTACCTTATGTATGTTTAAATATATATATATATATATATACAGTATATACATACATATATTCGCACAACTCTCCTTTTTTTTATCTCTCACTCCCTCTCGTTCTTTAATTCTCCTTACCTCTCTCCTCCTTCCCTCTACCCTTATCTCCTTTCCTATATCTATATTTCTCTATGTCTCACATTTGTTCTCACTCTTCGTTCACACGTCTTGGTTCCTCACACTTCTTTGCTGAACGAGTACTTCTTTCTTATTTTCCTGCTGTCTTTTAGTTTCTCTCTTTCTCCTTTTTTGTGGCGTCGTTTATTGCCTTCCTGTCGTTCCTCCTACGATCCAAGTCTGCTTCCGCCTAATTGTTTCGTCTTCTGTTACACGTGCGTTTCGTTTCATGTTTTAGTTTTCTATGTTCTCGCTACTATTATTTTGTGTTTATTCATTCTTTTTTTTTATCCATTGATTTATCTATTTATATATTCATTTATCTATGAATTTGTTTATTTTCTTTCACACCTTCATTTTGATATCTAGGTCCAGAACACTGGTGCACTTGAATGAACCAATATGATTTGCGTCACAAGATTTCATTAAACAGAAGAAAGGTATGTAAGTTAAAGGAGTCCTCTCTCTCTCTCTCTCTCTCTCTCTCTCTCTCTCTCTCCTCCTCTCTTTCTCCTCCTTCTCCTCCCCTTCCCTTTCTCCTCCTCTTTCTCTCCTCCTCTCTCTCCCCCTCCTCCCTCTCTCTTTCTCCTTCCTTCTTTCCTTCCCTGTCTCCTCCTTCCTCCTTCCTCCGTCTCCTTCCCTCCTCCTCTCTCCTTCCCCTTTCTCTCCTCCTCCTCTTCTCTCCTCCCTCCTTCTCCCTCCTCCTCCCTCCTCTCTCCTCCCTCTCTCCTCCCCTCTCCTTCCCTTCCTCCTCCTCCTCCTCCTTTCCTCCCCTCTTCCCCTCCTCTTCCTCTCCTCCTCTCTCCTCAATCCTCACTCTCTCCTTCCTCTTCTCTCATCCTCTTTCTCTTCCCTCTTTCTCTCCTTTCCCCTTCCCTTCTCTTCTCCTCTCCTTCTCTTCCTCTTCCTCCTCCTCCTCCTCCTCTTCCTCCTCCTGTACTCTCGCACTTCCACCAAAGATCTACAAAGATAACTCATCCGTTCCACTTTATCTATTAGCATCCGCTCAAGTGTCATCCTCTTATCGTCCGTCCCCCACCTTCTTGTCTTCTTCACCATCCTCTTCTTCCTCCTCCTCCTCCTTTTTCCTACTCTTCCCCCTCCACCTCCTCTTACTACTCCACATTTTCCTCCTCTTCCTCTTCTCTCTTCCTTCCTCGGCACCTTACTATCCTTCCTCTACTTCTTCGTCCTCAACTTCCTCCTCCAGGCCATCGTCGTTCTTCTTCTCTTCCTCCTCCATTTCCTCCTCCTCATCCTCCACTTGCTCCTCCTCCTTCTCTTCATCCTCTTTCTCTTCCTCTTTCTCTTCCCCTTCCCCTTCCTCTTCCTCCTCCTCCTCCTCTTCCTCCTCCTGTACTCTCGCACTTCACCCGACACATCCGGAAAGTATTTAATTCTCGTGTTCCACTTTATCTATTAGCATCCGCTTAAGTGTCATCCTCTTATCGTCCGTCCCCCCACCTTCTTGTCTTCTTCACCCTCCTCTTCCTCCTCCTCCTCCTTTTTCCTACTCTTCCCCCTCCACCTCCTCTTATTACTCCATATTTTCCTCCTCTTCCTCTTCTCTCTTCCTTCCTCGGCTCTCTTCTTTCCTCTACTCTCCTCCTCCTTCTCCTCCTCCTCCTCCTCTTCCTCCTCCATTTCCTCCTCTTTTTTTTTTCCTTCTTTACCTAATGTAGGCCTTATGATCTCTTGCAGTCCTCTCCATTCTTATGTTCTTATGTTATTCAAAAAACGTCTCGATATTAACTTCGCTACAAATCCTTAATTAGAATTACTTGTTATAGTATGGTTTAGATTCATTTGTATATTATACCGACACATCCGGAAAGTATTTAATTCTCGTATTCATTTAATTTTCCCCTATCTCCATGTTAGATAATATATTACAGTATAAGATTAGGTTAGGTACCGTAAACACCCATCCAAGGCCCCTCTTTACTCCCCTACTCCCTGTCACTCTTATTTGACTCCCTATCACGGCCTCAAAGACCGTGGGAGTGACACTTCACTCCCAAAATAAAAAAAATAAAATAAAAAAAAACTCCCTATGTCCAGCAAAAACCTTCCTCCATCTTCATTATATTCTGCTTCTGATCCAGGGGCAGTGGGCAAGATGCAGGGATGACCCGTCATCCAGGAGGTGCCAAGATAAGAGGGAGGGAAGAAAGTAGAGGGGAGGGGAGTATGTAGGGGATGGAATGGGTGGGAGTGGTTTATATATATATATATATATATATATATATATATATATATATATATATATATATATATATATATATAAGGGGGAAAAGGCCTTTGGTATATATATATGTATGTATTTCCCTCTCGGTCTCCCAGCTGTTCAACCTTGCTCAGCTCACATCCCATTCTCCCCCCACTCCTCCTACTACCCCCTTCTTCCACTCCCACTCCTTCCCAACTCGCTACTCCCACATTATCGTTTTCTCTATTCGGCTTGATGAGTTCCGAGTTTCTTGTTAGGTATTACCCTCCCTCTCTCTTCTTCTTCCAACCTCCCTCCCTCTTTCCCCTTCCCACCCTCCCTCATTCCCCCTCCCACCCTCCCTCATTCCCCCTCCCACCCTCCCTCACTCCCCCTCCCACCCTCCCTCACTCCCCCTCCCACCCTCCCTCTCTCCCCCTCCCACCCTCCCTCTCTCCCCTCCCTCTCTCCCCCTCCCATCCTCCCACCCTCCCTCTCTCCCCCTCCCACCCTCCCTCTCTCCACCCTCCACCCTCCCTCTCTCCCCCTCCCCCCCTCTCTCTCTCCCCCTACCACCCTCCCTCTCTCCCCCTCACCCTCCCTCTCTCCCCCTCCCACCCTCCCTCTCTCCCCCTCCCCCTCCCTCTCTCCCCTTCCACATTCTCCATCACCCTCCTACTATCTACTAGTGCATCTTTTTCCCTCCCTAAATACAGATTTACAAGTGTTCCTTCTCTGTCACTATCTCTCACATCTTCCTCCTCCTCCTCCTCCTCCTCCTCTTCTTCTCTTCTTCTCTTCCTACTCCTTCCTTCCCCACCCCATACTCCCCTCCCCTCCTCTCCTCTTCCACACTCCTTACTATTTCCCTCTCCCCTCCTCTTTTTCCTCTCCTTACTCTTTTCCAACTTTCTCCTACCTTACTCCTTCTCTTCTTCCTCCTCCTCCTCTTCTCCTTTTCCTCTTCCTTATCCTCCTTATACAACCCCTGTCTCCTTCTCTTCTTAACCCATTCATACGCCTATACCTCCTCATCTCTTCCTCTACCCCTCCCCCCCTCGTCCCTCTCTTCCTCTCTTCCCCCTCTTCCCCTGTTCTCACCCTCACCCTCCTCCACTCCTCCTATTCCCCTCCTCCACCTCTTCCTCTCCTTACCCTCTTCCCCTCCTCCCCGCTTCCCCTCATGCCTTTCTCACCCTCCTCCCTTCCTCACCCTCCACCCATCCTCACCCTCCACCATTCCTCACCCTACTCCCCGCCTCACCCTCCTACCCTCTTCACCCTCCTCCCCTCCTTTCTCTCCCCTCCTTACCCTCCTCCCTTCCTTACCCTCCTCCTCTCCTTCACCAATAATTAGCACCACACCATCATCACCATAATCAATACCAACATAATCATCCCACCACCATCATCATCACCATCATTATCATCACCACCACCATCATTATCACCATCATTATCATTATCATAGTCATCATCATCATCATCATCATCATCATCATCATCAGCAGCAGCAGCAGCAGCAGCAGCAGCAGCATCACCACCACCAACACCACCACCACCACCACCACCACTATCATCATCATCATCATCATCATCATCATCATCATCATCATCATCATCATCATCATCATCATCATCATCATCATCATCATCATCATCATCATCATCATCATCATCATCATCATCATCATCATCATCATCATCATCACTACCATCATCATCATCATCATCATCATCATCATCATCATCATCATCATCATCATCATCATCATCATCATCATCATCATCATCATCATCATCATCATCATCATCATCATCACCATCATCACCATCATCACCATCACCACCACCATCTCCTTGTCCTCCATGGCCATGTCTCCGCCTCCCTCCCACGTCTTTCATATTCCGCCTCTCCTTTTAGCATTTCCGTCTCGAGGCTGATGTTTCTATTTGATTTCAGCTACTCCGATTTCTTCTGCAACCTCGTTTGATGCATTTCTTCGCCTTTTTTCCGTTTCTGTTTCTTTTTCGTCTCCCCCCCCCCCCCGGCGTCCTTCAAGCGTGTTTTTGTTTCGCATTCTCTCTCTCTCTTTTTATATCAAGCGTCTTTTTAACGTAGACAGCCCGTTCCTCTTTTCTTTCAGTTTATTCCTTTTGTTTGTCGTCTTCTTTCTCTTCGTCGTCTTCGTCGTTCTTATTGTCGTCGAGTTTGCTTATTATAATTACTCCTGCTTCTGAGAGACCTTCCACCCTTTGCCATCACCGCTTCTTCCTCCTCTTCTTTCACCTACTCTCTTCTTCTCCTTCTCTTCATATTCCTTGTACCTTCACCTTCTTGGTACACTCCTCCTCCTCCTTCTCCTCCTCCTCCTCCTCCTCCTCCTCCTCCTCCTCCTCCTCCTCCTCCTCCTCCTCCTCCTCCTCCTCCTCCTCCTCCTCTTCCTTCTCCTACTCTCTTCTCCTCTTCTCTTCATGCTCTTTGTACCTTTATCTTCTTCGTACACTCCTTCTCTTCCTGCTTCTCCTCCTCCTCCTTCTCTTCTTCTCCTCCTACTTACAAAGGATTACAAAGGCGGAGCATGCCGACAGGAGACCTTTTGATCCATATCTAGGTCGGATGCGAAAAAAAATCATATTAATAATAAAATAATAGATAAAAACTATGATAATGTAAATAACAAATAAAATACATAAATAAATGCATAGGTATAGTTAAATAATAAACAAAACAGGTAAATAGTAAATAATAATAAATTGACATAACTAATAATAAACGAAAATCAGACAGACAAATGATAAGAAAACAAAAACAAATAATATAAGATAAATTATAATCATTACAGCATCTCTTCTTCCTATTCCTCCTACTCTTTCCAGCTCCTCCTATCCCTCCTATTTCCTCCTGTTCCTCCTCTTTCCTCCTACTCCTCCTATCCCTCCTATTTCCTCCTGTTCCTCCTCTTTCCTCCTACTCCTCTTGTCCTACTCCTTCTCTTGTTCTCCTCCCGTCCTCCTCATTTTCATCCTCCTTCTCCTCCTACTCCTCCTCCTCCTCCTCCTGCTCCTGCTCCTGCTCCTCCTGCTCTTGCTCCTCCTGCTCCTCGTCTTATTCCTTCTCCTCTTCCTCCTCTCTTTCTCCTAGTATTCCTCCTCCTATCCTTCCTCTTCCTCCTCTTACTCCACCATCTCCTCCTTTTACCCTTTTTACCTATTTCATGCTCCCTATTTTTTTTTATTTTTTTTTTTATTTTTTTTTACACCATTCGCGTTTATTAAACTTCCAAAATTAGATCTACCCGTGGAGTTCCCCTCCCACTTCATAAACCTTGACGTCATCCACGTCGCCATAATTTACTTTGGAATTAAGAGACCAATTTTACCTTGTCAAGAGCGCGTCCCGCCTACCACTGCCACTGACGATGACACCGAAGCTGACAATGACAACGACCATGGCATCAAGGACGGTAGTGACGTCAGCAGTTGGTTTCAGGTGCCACGGCTGATGTCGTCAACGGTTCTCATTACTTTATTCTCTCTTCCTCCTCCTCCTCCTCCTCCTCCTCCTCCTCCTCCTCCTCCTCCTCCTCCTCCTCCTCCTCCTCCTCCTCCTCCTCCTCCTCCTCCTCCTCCTCCTCCTCTATCTTTCCTCACCTCTTTTTATTCTTTGGCGTTATTCTTCTCTCCCTTGCCCTTCCCTCAATCCCCTTTTGTCCCATCACATCCCGTCACTCAAAACAACTTTCCCCCTCTCTTTCACTCCTCTCTGTCTTACTCTTTTCTGCCCTTATACCTTCCCCTACAATACATACACGTCCCCTTCCTCCATTTTCTTTTTGTTACTATTTCTTCCCTTTCTCTAGTTTTACCATTTAACGTTTTCTTTCCTCCACCTTCGGAAATGCTCTACAACTGATATTGTTACAAGACTTTAGTATCACGGCAACGTCGAAATTAACAATGAACTTTATTATACAATCACATGCACCACCACCAACGCTCCTATGAACCACACATACACCCAACCGACTTCAAGACACTCGCAAGTTGGACCACGGACATCGTCCGCACAACTACAGTTGCAATATACTTTACCCACCAGCACCAGTAGAACCTCTTCTCGGCGATGCTAAATGCCTCGGTGCTAGTGCCTATTGATCAGTACCATCGTTCTTCCAAGCACCAGCCACGGAGACGTCATTACCCACATTTACCCATGAACCAGCACTCGACCATCTCCCCATGGTTCCTCAGTGTCGCCGCCAAGACTCCTTACCCTCCATTTCTTCTTGTCTGGACCCCGTCACCGCGTCTCTGAAGCTTCTGCAGGGATTTCGCAGAAGCTTCTGTCCTCCACGGTCATAGTGGACCCTCGGTCGTTGCCAGAAGATGTATTCTTGGGGCTGATGATAACAAAAAGAGAACTTGGATTTATTCTGCGCATGACGGAGTAGCGCTTCACTTCTTTTTTTTTTTTTTTTTTTTTTTTTTTTCTCTCTAACTCCCCCCTCCTTGAGTACCATCGTCTTTTGTGTCACATCTATCGTTGCTGAAATTACGTCTTTATTCTCGTCCCTTCCTCACTTTACCATCTCCCCCTCCTCGTCCTCGTCTTCTTCTTCCTTCTTTCTTTGTCCTTCCCTTCTCCTTTCAACTTCCTTTTCTTCTCCTTTTCCTCTTCCCCCTCCCTCTCCTCTTCTTTTTTTTCATGTTCCTCTTCATCCTCTTATTTTTAACTCCTCCTCCTTTTCTTCTCCCTTCTCTTCTTCCTTCTCTTCCACTTCCTCATCCTCTTCCTCTTCCTCACCCTCTTCCTCCTTTTTCTCCTCCGCTTCCTCCACTTCCTCCTCTTCCTCCACTTCTTCCTCCTCTTCCTCATCTTCCTCCTTTTTCTTTTACCATTTCCTCCTACTTCTTCCCTCCTTCCCACTTTCACTTCGTCAGTTTCCTGTACTTCCTCTCTTTATCCTCTTTCCACCTCCTCCCCCTCCTTCCCTCCCTCTAGATCTCTTTCTTGGTTCCGGCAGACCATCTCCTTAGGCAAGAAAGCCGGAGGCGATTGAAAAACGTTTTTATGACTCTTGAAGGAAGCTGAGACCCCGAAGTGCGCTTGGCTGGCCACTGCCAGTCATTATCACAATCT
>NC_134789.1:58595031-58602531 GCF_046742065.1 Oratosquilla oratoria
ATCATCACCATCACCGCCATCACTTCAACACTACCAATTTCCCCACCACCATTACTACGACCTCTACGACATCAATCACAACCACAACCACAATCACCACAACCGCAACCACAACAACCACGACAAACAGTAAATCTGCTGTTGTTCAAAGACTCTCCACTCACTGTCTTACATTACGTCATACTGTTCTGGTACTGAAATCCCCATTGCTTGCGCTCCCTTCTATTCGTCCTCTCCTCTTTCCACGTCCCATCTTCCACTTCTCCTCCTCCTTTATTACCGTCGTTTGTCTTCATTCTCTTATTCATTATTACTGCTCCCCTTCCTTTCAGTTTTCATAAACTTGATGGTGTGCCTGCTTGCGTGACCATCAACAGACACAAGTCTGCGTGTATTTCTCTATATAAGGAGCTTTAACCCTCCTCCAGTTCTTCCTAATCCTCCTCCTAATCTTCCTCCTCCTCCTCCTCCTCCTGCTCCTTCTCCTCTTCCTCATTCTCCTCCTCCTCCTGCTGCTGCTGCTGCTCCTCCTACTCCTCCTCCTCCGCCCCTCCTCCTCCTCCTCCTCCTCCCCCCTCCTCCCCCTCCTCCCTCTCTTCCCCCTTTGCTTCAACTCCTCCTCCTTCTCCCTCCCTCTCCCTCTTCTTCCTCTTTCTCTTCTTCTTTCTCCTCTTGTTCCCAATCTTCCTCTTGCTTTCTTCTTACTCTTATTCTTCCTACACCTCCTACACCTCCTAAATCAGTCTCAGCCCTCCTGTCCCCCCTTCAGCATACTATCTTACCCTTTCTAATCTTCCCTTCCTCCTCTTTCCTTCGTCTCCTTCGAATTTTTCGTTCGTTTGTCTCCTTCTCCTTCATCCACCACCTCTTGCATCTCCTTTTTTTCTATTTTTTTTTTTTTTTTTGTCTTATACTCCATGCTCTGTCCCATCTTAACCTGCTACCTCTGAGAGGCCATTTTTCATCTTTATAATTTTCTTTTTTCATTTCACTCATAGGTTCTTGGCTTCTTTTGTTCTTGAATTTTTTTTTTTTTACTCTTTACCATCGTCAGTCCCTAGTTTTGCTTGTTCTGCCTCTTGAATCCTTTTCATCTTTCTCTGTTTCTCTCCCCTTTTACTCTTGTATATATGTTCCTCTCCTTGTCCGCTTTTCTTTTCTTCTTTTCTCCTCATGGTCTCCCCCTTGTTTCCTTCTCCATTTGTTGGTTTCTTTCTGTTTCTTCTTCCCTTCCGCAGTGTCAACAAGTGAAGCTTTTCGATGTTTTTAGTCATAAGGTTTTATTACCTCCCTCACTCTCACTGACTTCGTGTGTGTGTGTGTGTGTGTGTGTGTGTGTGTGTGTGTGTGTGTGTGTGTGTGTGTGTGTGTGTGTGTGTGTGTGTGTGTGTGTGTGTGTGTGATCCACCATGGTCTTTGGATCACGTGTTGGACTCGTGATCGACAGCTATTTCCCTCCCGGAATAGAGCTCAGAGCTCATATATGACCGATCTATGGGTAATGCTGTGACCTTACACGCACACACACCACCAACTCCCAGCCCACGAGAGTTGGGGTAACAACTCGTAGCGCAGCGATACTGAAATTATTTCAGCCCTGGGCGGGATTCGAACCCGGACCTCCGCAGTAGCAGCCGGAAACTCAAACCACTGCGCCACGAGGTGTGTGTGTGTGTGTGTGTGTGTGTGTGTGTGTGTGTGTGTGTGTGTGTGTGTGTGTGTGTGTGTGTGTGTGTGTGTGCGTGCGTGCGTGTATGTCTGTCTCTGCCTGTCTGTCAGCCTGGTTCTGTCTGTGTCTATCTACCTGTCTGTCTTTGTTCCTAGCCGTCTCAGATTGTCTGTATCAGACCAAATGTCTATGTCTTCTCTCTGTCTGTCTGTCAGTCAGTCTGTGTGTCTGTCAGTTTCATTCCTGTTTCCCAACTCTTCCCTCTTTTCTCTTCCTGGTTTCTTTAAAAAAAAAAATACCTCCCTTATATTTGGCTACCCCCCCTTATAAGGGGGGAAAAAAACCTTTGGTATATGTATGTATGAATGTATGTATCTTCGTAATCTCTTCCAATTTATTTTTCTCATCTTGCTTATGATCCTTTCTCATTCCTCGCATTTTCCTTCGTTTTCTTTCTGTTATTATTTATTTATCTCTTTGTTTAGTATTTTCTCATCTTCTTTATTTTTTTTTCGTTTTTTTTTTCTCTCTTCCTCGCTTTGCCTCACGCCCATTGCTCCCTTTTCATCATCCTCTTGCATTTTTCTTTTCCATTTTCTTCTTCGTTATTCTTCTTCGCCCTAAAACCTGTTCGTGCGTTGAATAATGTTTATTTGTTTAATTTTTTTTCCATTTCTTTTCGCCCAAACACTTGATATTCATTTGCAAATTTTGCTGCATTTCGACTTTCGCTCGCGTATATATTTAGGTGCAAGGATACTCCGTTTTTTTTTTCCATTTTTTTTTTAATTCCGTTTTCTGTTTCCCTTCCATCTCTCCATTTCTATTTTTATCTATTTACTAATTATTCATTTAATTTTCATCCTATGCCATTATCCACCACCCCATATTCTTCCTCCAAATTCTCTCTTTTTTTTTTTTTTTTTTGCGATATTGTAGTCAGTTTCTTCTCCCAGTTATTAGCGTTTTCTTATGATATATTCTTCTGTGTTCTATGCGCATTAATTTTTTCTTCAATACGAACCACACAGCTTTATCTCAACCGCCCCTCCAACCCGTAATTGAATGAATTTATTTAAGTTGATCTTTCAGATGTGTATTCAATCATATGTTCATACCTCGCTCAATCATTTCTGCTTCAAAATCTGTATGTGTATATATATATATATATATATATATATATATATATATATATATATATTGTGTGTGTGTGTATGTAATGATAATAATAATAATAATAAGAAGAAGAAGAAGAATAAACGGTTTATTAGGTATAGCAGCATTACTGCTGAAAATATACATCCTACAAGGTTATAACAATATATAACTATGATAGTGAAAAGATGTTGTTACAAGCATTCAAAAAAAGACAAACATAGTAAGCTGTGTGTGTGTGTGTGTGTGTGTGTGTGTGTGTGTGTGTGTGTGTGTGTGTGTGTGTGTGTGTGTGTGTGTGTGGTGTATTTTAGAAAAGTGTTTATTTTCCGAATATCGTATATATATATATATTTTTTTTTAATAACAGAGATTCCTAATGGAGAGTATGTTTACTTCATGACGCTAAAAGGGTTACATTTCTCTAAACTTCCGAGTAAGGATATCGCCTCAGTTGAATAAAATCATGTAATAATGACCAATAACAGACATTTTAGAACACAACAAACACAAACGAAAAATTATAGTTAAAGAACGAAAAATAACGAAACGCCATTGGATTTGATTGAAACATTACGGAAAGCATCAATCCCAACTTGCTGGTCTCTGCGCGTCACTGCATTAAAATTGACAAAAATAACTTTTGAGGAAAAAATGAAAAATAAAATATATATAGAAAGAAAAGATGAGTTTTCCTGATAATCGTTGCCTCCCCGGCCAATAACCAATCATGCTATTTTTCCGAGATAAACAAGGTTTCAAAAATAAAGAAACGAATTTTAACAACTGCTCCATTAGCGCATTGCTAAAAGTGTCGACTACAATAGATAATATTAGGACGACTCTTTTATGCGTTGCTGGCCAAGAAAGAAACGAGTTTGTTTTGTGTCATGAAGTGGAGAGCCTCATTTTTCCTTCCAGGTCATCCGACTGGTTAATTCTTACACGTGACCTAGGATGACCTTCATTTCTTTTATTTCTTTTGTTTGTTTTATTTATCTATTCATTTTGTTTTCTTTATTCATTCTGACCCAGGGCGGTGGGCAGGGTGCAGGGATGACCCGTCATCCAGGAGGTGCTCAGATGAGAGGAAGGGTGGGAGGGGTGTGGAGTGTATTTAGGGATGAAATGGGTGGGAGTGTTTTTATGCCTTTCCCTTTTTGGCTACCTCCCTTGGAAGGGGGAAAAAAGCCTTGGTATATGTATGTATGTATGTTATTCATGGGTATTAGTTTTGTTTTATTTTTTTTATTTTTTTATTAACTGGTTTATTTCTATTTGTTTAGTTATCTTTATTTGTATTTTTTATCTATTTTCTTATTTATTTGATTATATATATATATATATATATATATATATATATATATATATATATATATATATATATATATATATATATATATATATTACCATATCAAATGTTTTACATTTCTTCCCCCATATTTACCTTCCTGGCGTTATCAAAAGCAGAGAACATCCAGTTGTCTTGCATCTCTGAAATAGCAATTTTTTTCTCATTTTACATTTAGATTGTTCATCATGAGGAATGAATATGTTTGTCTGGGTAGAGATGTGTCTTCTCAGACCAGGAAAGCCTCTTGTTGTTCTGATCTCTGCTGGATTACTTTTTGTTTTCTGCGGAAACGCGTAACCAAGAGCAATTTTCCTTTCCATCCCAGGTGATTTGTATGTAGGATTGTCCGACTGTGCAGTTTTTATGACTATGATTACTGTCATTCCGGCTATATATAAATGCATATGTGTGTGTGTGTGTGTGTGTGTATATAGATATAGATATATATATATGATATATATATATGATATATATATATGATTATATATATATACATATATACATATATATATATGTGTGTGTGTGTGTGTGTGTGTATGTATGGTAATAAGAACACGGGTACGTGTGTTCACTTATGCAAAGTAGACCACTCGGAAAAAAGAAACTAACGAAGCAGAGCGCTTTCGTATATTACATCCAGTACACTGAAGATATACGAAAGCGCTCTGCTTCGTTAGTTTCTTTTTTCCAAATGGTCTGATTTGCATATATATGTAATAACTGTGTGTGTGTGTGTGTGTACACGCAGGTGCTTGTGTACATGCTTGCATTTGTGTGTTTCTGTGTTTTGATTGCTTCTGAGCACCTGGGGCATAAGTTTACTTTGATTAGATATTTGTGAGTATGCATGTGCGTTTGTAGATGTGTATGTGTGTCTGTATCTGTATATGTGTACATGTATGCGCCTGTGTGTGTACACACGAGTAAGAGGGTGTACATGCTACCCTCCTGTTCAGACTGACCAAATAAATAATACAGACGCTTCTTCACTGCAGAGCCAAGCAGACGTGTCCCATCGCCCACCTTCCCAAAGGAATACCAGAACACGTGATACGCTGGTGGTGTTTGTGGTAGTGGTGTTGTGGTGGTGACAGCAGTGATTGTGGTGGTCTTTGTGGTGGTGATGCATGTGGTGGTCTTTGTGGTAGTGATGGTGATGTTTGTGGTGGTGATTGTGTATGTGGTGGTTGTGGTTCTGTATTTGGCGGTGATGGTTGTGGTTGTGTATGTGGTGGTGATTGTGTATGTGGTGGTAGTGTTTGTGATGGTATCTATGGTGGTTGTGACAGTGGTTGTGGTGATGGCTGTTGGATGTGGTAGTGGTGGATAGATGGTTACAACGAGCGAGTGAGTGAGTGAGTGAAACGTCAGCTTCCCGTTTTCTTCGCACGGTCATTTCGGCCATGGGCTCCGAGCAATATTTGCTTTGTCCCTCTCCCGTCCCCTCCCCCTCTTCCTACCCGTTTCCTCGTCCTTCCAGTTTCCCTAGTCTTTCCTTGTTTTCTCTCTTTTTTCTCTCTCTCTCTGTCTGTTTTATTTCTGTTCGTCTTTTTTCGATTTTGTTTGGGCGTAGGTGAGGACCTAGAGTGAGTGGGAAAGAGAAAGGAGGAAGAAGGAAATGTTCGAAAAGTGATTGAAAAATCGGACAAGAAGAGGAACGGGAGAAGCCATTCGAAGGTTGAACGACTGACAGGTCTGAGGGGATGAACTGGGTTCTCTTGACCTTCTGTCCTCCTCTCACCCTCTTGTTCTTCCCCTCTTTCCTTCATTCTCCCCTTCCTCCTCCTCCTCTTCCTCCTCGGTCTCGTCCTCGTCCTCCTCGTCCTCGTCCTCCTCCTCTTCCGTTTTTCAGTGAGCTTGTTCTAGTTTCTTTGTTCTTGTTTTTATTCGTGTACCTGCTGCCGCTAGAAAAAATATGTAAGAATGAATTATTTTCTGTTTCCTTTCCTTTAATATTCCCCCTTCCCCAAGGCACCCCTCCTTCCACTATCCTCCCAAATTCCCAAATTTTCTCAACCCTCTTCCTGTCATTCCTAACTCGCCATTCCCCGTTCGTTCCCTAACCCGTCACCTTCCTCCTTATACATTCATCTATTCGCATACTTCCCTTCCTCTTGTCCTTTACCCTCCGCTGTCTCCCTTCCCCAATTCCCCGGTCTTTTCTACCCTCGTTTCCTAATCCTCTTACTTCTCTTCCCCTTTTCCCATCACCTCTCCCCTTCCCCTGGCCCTCAGACACGGAGCTCCCCAAGAGGACCAGCCAACCCCTTGGCTTTCCAGGGGAATCCAAGGCCCCTTTCACACTAGGCAACTAGTGACCGTCACTAGTGGCGGTCACTAGTTGCCTGGTGTGAAAGTCTCGGGCAACTGGAAGCAACCAGTGACTGTCACCGAGTTGTGGAATCCTTTCTCATCATCTCATTAGTCGAAAGAGTGGCATCAGTGGAGGAGGTGCTTCTGTTGGCTTTGCTGGTCAAGAAAAAGAGACGGTCTCTGACGGCAACTGCCAGTGACGGTCACTTATTACTGGAGCGAGCAACAGCCACAGCCTGTTGTGCAACCGGGCAACCGCAGTGACGTAGTGTGAAAGGCTCAATTTAAAATAATGGTAGGCAACTAGTGACGGTCACTAGTTGCCTAGTGTGAAAGGGGCCTAAGGAAGTGCGGGTCATCTCATGACGTCATTCGCGACTCACACTATCAATAAAACTACCCCAGTACATGTCATCTCTGATTGTACTATTTATCATGTACCTCCATATGTAATAGTAAGGATTACAAAGGATTACAAAGGCAGAGCATGCCGACAGGAGATCTTTTGGTCCATAACTAGGTCGGATGCGAGAAAAAAAAATTGTAATGATTAATAAATAAATAAATAAAAATTGTAATAATATAAATACTGATAAATAAAATTGATAAATGTATAGATATAGTTAAATAATAAAGAAATATACAAGTGATAACAAACAAGTAAACAAATATAAAATAAATGGCAGGCATTACAGCATCTCACTTAGGTGTTTATCTAAACGAATCTTAAAGCTTCGAACTGAACTACATTGCACTGCCTCTGTAGGAAGTTTATTCCATTCATTAACTACACGGCTGGCGTAGTTTCTATCATAATAAGTTACTATCTGTCATCAGATTTGTGATTTGAGATAGGAATACTTATGTGACACCAGGGTAGCTCGCATACTATCAGGGTGGATTAGGATATTAGGGTGACTACCGTAGTATCATGGTGATTACCATAGTATTAGGGTGATTCCCATGGTCCCAGGGTGACTTCCATTGTATCAATGTAATTACCATCGTA
>NC_134789.1:58607531-58615031 GCF_046742065.1 Oratosquilla oratoria
TGACGATAATGATGATGATGATTGTGTTAACGATAGCGACGGGAATTGAAGGGGCGAGGTTGGAGATGGCGATGATGAAGAAGAAAGAGAACAAGTGATGAAGCCAAGGGTGATGAGGGAGATGATGATAACGATGATGATGATTATCATGATTATTGTTATCATTATTTATTATTATCATTATTATTATCTGTTATTATTATCATTATTATTATCATTATATTATAGTTGTAATTATCATTATTTATTATTTATTATCTATTATTATTATTACCTATTATTATTATTATCTACTGTATTATTGTCATTATCATTATATTATTGTTGCCATTGTTATTATTGTTGTCGTTATTATTGCTGTAATCATCCTTATTATTATTGTCATTATTATTAGTCATCATTATCATTATTGTCATCATCATTATTATTGTCATTACTACTACTACTGTTACTACTACTACTACTAGTAGTAGTAGTAGTTTAGAAAAGGAAAGATGGTGGCGAGAAGAAAGAGGAAGAGTAGGAGGAGGAAGAAGAGGGTCGTACGCTTTGATGAACATGAAAATACTGAAGACTCCATTCTGAGCGGAGCGGGGGAATGAAAAATATACACATATATTTATGTAAATGGTAGCTTGTTTGTTATCGGATTCAAAATGTGCACTGCGGAGTTCATTACCCAGATTGGGAATAGCTTCGTACCTTTATTCTACCCGTGGGTAATTTAATCGCATAATGGAAACCCCATCAGTACTCATAAGGACCAAAACCCCATTGCCAGACTATTGTTGGAAGAACCTTAACCACCTTTCCCAAAAGATTTCGAAAATTAGAGAGAAAAAAATAGTTGTTCCTTGGTTATAGTCGTAACCCGGAAAGTCTTTGTTACTTTATCTCCCGGTTGAGGTCGTTCCAACAAGTTCTTGAACGCTTTCCAGAATCCTTCCTCAGGTCAGGTTAGGTTAGGTTAGGTTAGGTTAGGTTAGGTTAGGTTAGGTTACGTTACGTTAGGTTAGGTTAGGTTACGTTAGGTTAGGTTACGTTAGGTTAGGTTAGGTTAGGTTAGGTTGGGTTGGGTTGAATGAGGGTTATGTTTATTGTCATCAACTTATACAATCGAAGAATCAAAACCCAGGATGGCCCACATGAAGAATTGTCACCCTGTCGAAGTCTGGGATGACTATTCTTCATGTGATCCGGCGTGTTTCTTGTAAGGCTTCAAGGGCCCTCGAAACCACAAACAAGAACAAAGCTGAACACTTCAAGAGCTCGTCCCGCGTCAGAGGGGCAGCTATTACCACAATAAAAGAGGACCAAAAATATAACACAAAAGTTGTGGTTTCATAAGAAGGAGAGGAGAACTGTGGGGAGTTAGGAGATATGAAACAGTCCAGAAGAGCAGAAAATGATGGACTGGAACCCAGGGGCAAGGGCCAGGAGCGGGCAAGAAGATCTCTTGCCAAAGATCAAAGACAAAGGAACACATCAAATGACCTCTTGCCTAAGATCAAAGGCAACGAGGAGGCAAGAGGAGCTCTTGCTCAGTGTCAGAGGAAATGGAACAGGGGAGGGGATAGGTTCTCAGAGACCAGAAACAAGAAGGAAGCCAAATGATCCTTTCCCCCAAAAACCAGAGGAGAAGAAGAGACAAGAGGTCATCTCGGCCAGTCGCAAAGGTCAAGAATAGGGTTGAGGAGGTCATTCCAAGGTCAGAGGCAAAGAAAAGGTCAGGAGGTTAACTGACGCGACGTCAGGGTCGGCGAGTGTAGGAAGGTCATGGGTAAGAGGTAAGAGGGATGAGAAGACAACCGGTTGAATAAAGCGAGGGAAGCAGCAAACAAGATGACAATAGTTTGATAAGCAAGATGAGTTCAGATCTCCCCTTGTCCATCCTTCTCCATCCTTCTCCAGCCCCCCTCCTCCTCCTCCTCCTCCTCCTCCTCCTCTTCCTCCTCTTCCTCCTCCTCCTCCTCCTCCTCCTCCTCCTCCTCCTCCTCCTCTTCCTCCTCTTCCTCCTCTTCCTCACCCAGTTGCTGTTGCTGCCGCTGCCCCCAACCTTTCCTTTTGCTCCTCCTCTTCTTCTACCTTCTCTTCCTCCTCTACCTTCTCTTCCTCCTACTCCTCTTTCTCCTCATCCCTATTTTCCCTTCTCCTACTCCAACTAATACTACTCCTCCCAACTCTCTTCCCCTCCTTTTTTATCACCTTCTTCCTCCTCCTCCTCCTTCTCCAATTCTTCCTCCTCCTCCTCCTCCTTCTCCAATTCTTCCTCCTTTTCCTTCTCTTCCTACTCTTCTACCTCCGTCCTTTACCCCTCTTCTACTAGCTCTTCCTCCTCTTCCCTCTCCTCCTCTTCCTCCTCTTCCTTCTCCTTCTCTTCCTCCTCTTCCTTATCCTCCTCTTTCTCCTCCCCTTCTCTTTCTTCCCATTGTATTCCTCTTCCTCCTCCTCTTCCTCCTCCTCCTCCTCCTCCTCCTCCTCCTCCTCCTCCTCCTCCTCCTCCTTCTCTTCCTCCTCCAATTCCTCCTCTTCCCCTTCCTCTTCTTCCTCCCGCTCTCCCTCCTCCCACTCCGAAAAACTTTAACAATACTTGAGAGACTCGTTCTCGCCTTCTATGTTATTAAGAGGTTGGACAATCACAAATGTCGAGAACTGGATGTTGAAAACTATCGTATCTTTTGGATCTATCCAGCAATCTCAGCTGGGAGGGCGGGAGGGTTTTGAGGAGGAGTGTTCCATGTTTAAAATCGGTAAACCATAACTACCTACGCAGCTATATTTCTCAAGAAATCGTATATGATGTAGAAAGGAATAGAACCTTGGAATCCAAGAATTTGAATTTTGAAAGATATCAAAGTTGAATTGTTGCTTCAATAATTTTTTTTAGATATATATCAATATAAATATATATATATATATATATATATATATACATACATATAATGTGTGTATGCATATATATATATATATATATATATATATATATATATATATATATATATATATTGTTACGGGCGGCTGGTATGTGAAGAGACGTTACGTATAACGTCTAAGTGCTTAAGAACCAGCGCACTTCTAGAAGCCACTGTAGGACTGAACTATCTGGTCAGGGCCTAGATAATTCGTAAGACTAGAAGTAAAGGTAACAAAGAAGATTCCAGGAAAGGAATATTAAACTAGCGATAAAACTAGTAAACGAAATTATTAATGGAAAATATTTACAGGCAATCAACACAAAAGAGAATGGGCAGTAGGGTCAATGGGACCGTTACATGATTATGAGAATATGGAAATTATCGTTCAAATAAGAAACAAGATAAGTATACAATATGGTACTATCTAAGTACAAAGAGATCAGGAACATGCATCAGAATAAGTAATAAGTACAAATATAAGTAAAGTAATGCAATGTATATCAGACACGTAATGTAGGCAAAAAGGGTGATCACTTCACACCAATCGTCTCATGAATCTAAACTTTCTAGTTTTTATCAAGAGATCAATATGTGGGAATATGACAACGAGTGAGCGAATACCGCTGCTTATATACCATTGGACCGGAAACGGGATACTTCCGGTGAAGTGTGCGAGAGAGTGAAAGGAGGGGAGGAGGGTAAGTTAACACGTCAACATGGGTAGTTTTTAGGACCCTCGACTCGCTTGAACAATCTATTTATTTAGTAACTGTCAAATCTGAGCGCTCCGAACTATTCAGGATTTCGCTTGTCTGTTTGTTCTACAAGAGTGCGCACCTCTCCGCACGTAGGCAAGATTACATATAGTGGACGGGCGTTACTGCTTAACATTGTTACAATACATACATAGACAAGAAATATGAACATAGTTATGTAATACAAAGGAACACAATTCTATAACATAATTACACATATGACGTAATATCTAATATTACGTTACAATATATATATGATATATATATATATGGTATGCGTAATGTGATATGATATGCAATGTACGTATAGAAATAGTAAACAATCATATACATTACGTTGTTTTGAAAAATAATTACCACTTTGAGATATAGTACTTCCCCATCAATAACCTTTAGGCTCGAAGGTCACATTAAGGATGTCCCTTCCGTCGATGTATCGGAGGCTCGTACATGCCCAAAGCTTGCGGAAGACCTCGATGTCTCAAACAGTTCGAGAACGGAAAAGGTCAAAAGGTATTGTGCCTTTCGTTGGCAGTGACAGCGAATTTGTACATTTGGGGACAATAATACTACGAAAGAATAAAGCTAACGGAGCATTAGGTTTCATTGCTAGGACGGTAACGAATAGAAGTGCAAAGGTAATTATCAAACTCTGTTTAACGATAGTTAGACCCATCCTTGACTATACGGTACGGTTTTGGTCTCCGCCCTACAGAATGAACATCAATTCACTAGAATCAGTACAGAGAAGAATGACCAAAATGATACATGGACTCAGAAATTTGTGTTATGAAGAGAGCTTAGACACCTTAACTTACACTCTCTGGAAAGACGCAGAGTGCGGGGTGATCTAATAGAGGTGTTCAAGTGTATCAAAGGCTTTAACAAGGGTGATGCAAACGAGGTCATCATATCAAAACAACAGGGTAGGACTCGCAGTAATGGATTTAAACTGGACAAATTTAGATTTAAGAAGGAAATAGGCAAGAATTGGTTTACTAATAGGGTGGTCGACGAATGGAATAGACTTAGTAACCATGTAGTGAGGGATAAAGGGGGTACAGGAGAGATCCAAGGAAGCCGGAAGGAGAGTTGTTGGTTGTGGTTAAGTGGTCATTATTTTATCTTGGTTATGGAGTTTCCAATCATGAAAGGATACTGCATGATTCTAATTCATTCGGATGCTATCAAAGTCATTCAGCGAGGGCAAGAGGAAGACCTAACATAAAATATGTAGACGGATTAAGGACATCTGTAGGAGAAAAAATAACAAATGCCATCTTTTTAAGAAGAGCCATGTGCAGACAGGAATGGAGCTCCATGGTGCCCAACGTCCAAGTTGATACAGCACCCCGGTAAGGTAAGATATTAACTGCTTAAAAATCGTGTGTACTCTTACAAGTATGGACAAAATTAAGAAAAGGATGAGGACGAAGACAAAAGAGAGGATAAACACCAAAAGATGAAAATAGAAAAGAGTGAAGAAGAAAATAATGAAGAACAAGGAAAAACGAGAACGAGGAAGAAGAGAAACAAAAGAAGTATGGAGAGTGTAAAATGCAAGGAGAAGGAAGAGAATAACGAACAAGGAAAGAAAGAGAATAAAGAAAAATAGAAGGAAAGAAAGCGAGAGTGGCAGAGGACATTAGTGGTTACAAAAGTCTTGATGATAATCGTCGTCGTCGTCATTAATCCTAAAGATGGAAGGTAGAATATGTAAAGTGATATAATATGAAGAGGTTGAGAATAAAGATAAGGATTCATGAAGAGGATAAGGAGGAGGGAGCGGAGGAGGAGGAGGAGGAGGAGGAGGAAGGGGAGAAGGAGGAGGAAGGGGAGAAGGAGGAGTAAGGGGGAGAAGGAGGAGTAAGGGGGAGAAGGAGGAGGAAGGGGAGAAGGAGGAGAAAGGGGAGAAGGAGGTGGAAGGGGAGAAGGAAGAGAATCAGGAAGAGAATGATAAGGAGGAGGAGGAAGAGAAGAAGGAGGAGGAAGAGAAGGAGGAGGAAGAGAAGGAGGAGGAAGAGAAAGAGGAGAGGGGTAGAAGGAGGAGTAAAACGACGACAGAGGCGATGACAGGAAGAAAAATGATATGTATTGATGAAAACGATAGACAGAAGAGAAATGGACGCGACTGTCATTTTTTCCCTCTTTCTTCTTCTTGTCCTCAGCTTCGAATATTTCACTTCCACTAGCGACTGCCGGAACGTTGTAAACAAACTACAGAAACGTTGCAGCCAAAACTACAGCACAGATTTATGCGGGCCATGAAAGAGATCTATACCACCTACAAACTACAGGATTTCGATGGGCGGAGGAAGGACAGGGAGATAAATGAGGAGACTACCAGAAAAGGCTGGGTGCCTGGTGTTGTATGTGGGTGTGCGTGTGTTTGTACGTTTGTGCTTGTGTGTGTATATATTTACTTGTGGTTATGTGTGTACCCACCCTGCATGTACGTATGTATGTATGCATGTATGCGTATGCCCTTTTGCGTATACTTACGTTAGTATGTACCGTCATCTTTGGTAGTTTGAATATATGTTGATGATGGCCTTATCATTGCGCATGTGCAGAGCAAGACAGGCAGGCTAGCTGGATTATTAGCTTTGCTTCAAAGGGACTGAAAGAAAGGGAAGGAGGAATAATGGATGAAGTGGAAGGAGAGGAGGGTGATGCAAGAGGGAGAGAGGGAGAAGACAAAGGGATAAGGGTCATTGGGGAAGAGAAGTGAATTTTCTGAATCAAGATGAAGTGTCTTGATGCACGTGCGATTAGGGACGCGTTTCCGCGTGTCCATTTACGCGTCAGCAATCACGCGCATGCGCACGATGATAGCCACGTGCAGTCTCAAAGTCAAGAGTGCATGTGTGTGTGTGTGTGTGTGTGTGTGTGTGTGTGTGTGTGTGTGTGTGTGTGTGTGTGTGTGTGTGTGTGTATTCACCTCGGATCTGCTGCAGTCTCTGTCGAGACAGCCAGACACCACCCTACGGCAGTGAGCTCAGCGTGTGTGTCAGTGTGTGTGTGTGTGTGTGTGTGTGTGTGTGTGTGTGTGTGTGTGTGTGTGTGAGAGTGTGTCAGACAGTCAGTGTGTGTGTGTGTGTGTGTGTGTGTGTGTGTGTGTGTGTGTGTGTGTGTGTGTGTGTGTGTGTGTGTGTGTGTGTGATTCATCATGGTCTTGGATCACGTGTTGGACGCGTGATCGACAGCTATTTCCCTCCCGGAAGAGAGCTCAGAGCTCTATGGGTAATGCTGTGACCTTACACGCACACACACATCCCCAACTCTCCGCCCACGAGAGTTAGAATAACGACCCGCAGCGCAGCAATATTGAGATTATTTCAGCCCTGGGCGGGATTCGAACCCGGACCGCCGTAGTGGCAGGCGAGAAATCTAACCATTGCGCCACGAGGTAGGTGTGTGTGTGTGTGTGTGTGTGTGTGTGTGTGTGTGTGTGTGTGTGTGTGTGTGTGTGTGTGTGTGTGTGTGCGTGCGTGCGTGCGTGTACATAAATGTTGAACAAAATGAATGTGTTTACGTGCACATACACACTACACAACACGCACACAAATTCGTAAGAACCAAATTTTACCGGGACTAGACCTCACGAGCTTAGCTATTATATTGTATATTGTAATCAGATTAGTAGATACATGGGTACACACACGTGTATGCACACACACACACACACACACACACACACACACACACACACACACACACACACACACACACACACACACACACACACACACACACACACACACACACACACACCTGTCACCTTCATATGCGCCACATGGGGAGATGTGACGAGATGAGAGATTAGGCAG
>NC_134789.1:58620031-58622531 GCF_046742065.1 Oratosquilla oratoria
ACATGCAAGACTTATCTTGAAAGATCACAAATTTATTTGCTGACTACAAAGAACATATCTTGAAAGAGAGTCTGTCCAAAGATCACAAATTTACTTCTTGAACGCACAAAGGGACCTAGGGGCTATGGGACAAAGAGAATTTATGCAAAGAAGCTCCATTGCTCGGGAACAAGTTCTCACACTACAGACGATGGTATACAATAGAGACAATTTTGCATTTTGCATAAATACGCTGTGACCGGGGGCAGTCTTCTCTTGCTAACCAATTTCAAGTATCCATCGAACTCTGTCAATTCAAGGAGGGTTGAATGGTGACAAAGAATATTAACCCATCGGTCATGTTCTCTTCGGACATTTTCTTTAGGTGATTGTTTCTTCTTCTTCTTCTTCTTCTTTCAGATGACGGGTGGGTGAGGTTGGGGGCATGGGATTGAATATTGCTCAAGGGAAAATGAAATATGAAATAAAAGGAAATGTGACGGAATAGACCACGACAAAGACATTCCAGGGCTTCATCGCATGGAAATATCTGGATTCTGGGCAGAAACCATCGAGTAGCCAAGATGCCACCATATGATCCTCAAGTAAAGTAGCTAAAGGGTCGAGGCACAACGATACTTGGTCGATACGGTCAGAGAGTCTCTCTGAATCCGCTACATATGGTACTCCCATTCAGTCGTCGAATGCGCTGCAGTCTGTATGGATGTACTCCCATTGAAAAGGTCGAATGCGCGCCCCCTCTCTCATTCAGACGCGCCGGGCGAGCTTGTTCGGGAGCCAGATATTGTTGGCCGTGCCGGACTTCAACGGACAAAGGGAGATCAGTGACGTCATCAGTCCTGCCATGACGCCACCGCGTCACGTCGTCAGTGCTGCCGTGATGTTACGGTGGTGCCCTGCCTGGTGGTGGTGGTAGCGATGATGACGGTGGTGATGGTGTAAGACCTGGTTTTTGTGTTGGTGTTGTTATTGTTGTTATTATTGTTGTTGTTTATACTCAGGTTGATGTTGGCTTTGGTGAGAAGATTCCTGGGTATATTGGTATTGGTGCAAGGGTTAAGAGTAGTGCTTAGTTGATTTAGTGTTAATATATAAGTTAGTGTCAGAATTGGTCAGGGACTATGGTGGGATTAGTGATGCGAGATAATGGATATTTAGTGATCCTTTAAACCACAACGTAATCTTGGTACGTGAACGTGGTATTGGTGAGCGAAGGCTGTTAGTGTCAAAGAAACTTTATAATGACCCGCAGACGAAAGCCATTGTTAACTATTTCAATAATTTTGTCATTTTCTTCGTTGGCAATGAGCTCATAGTAGTAGTCAGCCCGTTGTCAGCACGCAGCTACATTGTTGGAAGAGGTGCATCCGTTGTTGGTAATGTTGCAATTCAAGTTGTCAGGAGACTAGAAAGAGGGGCTTGGGAGCAGCAGAGGCCGCCCAGCTGCGCTCCCCGTGCAGCTGCTGCTGCAACAGCTGCTTCTGTCCCTGTTTTTCCTCTTCTCTCTCTTTCAACCTCGACCCAACATTAACCCAGTCCATTCGATGACGTGTTTTTTATCTAATATTTCATTCTGGCTAATCCTAGACGATTTTAGTCACTTGAGGGGCTGGACCCAGAAGAAGACGTAGTCTCGATTGATCGAGAGCCCAGTTTTGTCTCGAGTCCTCGACCTCTCACCTGAAAAAACGTGTCCTCCATTCACTCGAGTTGTATCCTTGGAAGAGGGTCGCCACTTTGAAGACAGTGACTGTGGCGTCCCGTCTCCTCAACCCCAAAAAGGTCCTTCGTCTTTCTTGCAATCGCGATCTGTGTCGGTCAAATCCGTCTTCTTTGTTTACACTGTCCTCAAAGCTCTTCATTCCTGCTCCCCTCCTCCCCCTTTTTTTATATCTTGATTAGTCTTTTTCACCCGTTTTACCCTGGCACCCATTTTCCCTCCCTCACCTACTCTCGTCTTCTCTTATCTTCTCTTCTCTCCTCTCCTCTCGCCTTCTCTCCTCTTCTCTCTTCTCATCTCTTCACTTCTCTTCTCTTTTCTTCTCTCCTCTCCTCTCCTCTCCTCTCCTCTCCCCTTCTATCCTCTGTTCTATCCTCTCTTCTCTTCTCCTCTCCTCTCTTCTCTTTTCTTCTCTTCTCGTCTCTAATTTCCTCTCCTCCTCTTCTATTCTCTTCTCTCTCTCTCTCTCTCTCTCTCTCTCTCTCTCTCTCTCTCTCTCTCTCTCTCTCTCTCTCTCTCTCTCTCTCTCTCTCTCTCTCTCTCTCTCTCTCTCGCTCGCTCCCTCCCTCCACCCTGTCCCTCTTTTATCTCCTTACCTTCTCTCCTCCTCCCTCTCTCCCCCGTATCTCCGTAGGCTACTTCCTCTCCCCTCTTTCCTTCTCTTCTTCTGTCTCCCACTCTCCTTCTCTTTTTCTGTCCCCCTCCACCCATCTTCCCCCTCTTATTCTTTGTTGCACCTCCCTGCGTCTGTCCATTCGTCCATCTGTCCTGTAATCTGCT
>NC_134789.1:58627531-58632531 GCF_046742065.1 Oratosquilla oratoria
GAAGTTGTGGTTCTTAAAAAAAAAAAAAAAAAAAAATATGTTGCGGGTCCCCACAGATCAAATCGGACTAGTGCGGGTCCCCTACTGGTACACTCTGCCGCAGCAGGGTGTGGGGTCCCTACTGACACATTCAGGGTGTAGGGTCCCCCCCCCCAATCCCCCACCCCCTGAGCACCGGCATCTATTATGTAGCTCGCCTTGCCCTCTGGGGTCGGCTTCGCACGCCGTCCAATAATTCATCATTCATAGCCTATACCAACATATTCTCCCCTCCCCCCTCTCCCCTCCACTCCGCCCTCACCCCCCATTGGTCCGCCCTCCCCCCTCTATTCCAGCCCCCCCCACTACTCGCCCTCCCCTATTAGTCACCCCCCCGTCCACATTCACTGTACAAATTCCCCTCCCTCCGTTCCTTCCCGTTTCTTATCTTCCATCCCTTACACCCTATCTCCCCCCACCCCCCACCTTTCTCGTGTGTTGTACACTTCCTTCGCTCAAATTATTTCTCTCCCTCTTTCTTCTTTTCCTCCCCCTCCTCCTCCTCCTCCTCCTACTTCTCCTCCTCCTCCTCCTCCTCCTCCTCCTCCTCCTCCTCCTCCATCTTTCCCTGTTCCATCTCCTGATCTTCCTTTCCTTCCTTTTCCTTTTCTTCAACCTCCTCTTCATCTTCTCCACTTCCTCTTACTCTTTCTCCTCATCCTCCTCTACGTCTCCTCTTCATCCCACTTCTCTTTTTCCCCCTCTTCTTCTTCCTCCTCTCCCTCTTCTTCTTCCTCCTCCATCTCCGTCTCCTCTTCCTTTCCCTCCACTTATTCCACGTCCACATCCTTCTCCTCCTCTCCCTCTTCCTCCTCTACTTCTCCTCTTCTTCTCCTCTTCTTCTTCCTCCTCCCATTCCTCTTCATCCTCTTCCACCTCTCTCTCTTCCTTTCCTTCCTCTTATTCTACGTCCACACCCTTCTCCTCTTCTCCCTCCTCTTTTTCCTCTTCCACCTCTCTCTCCTCTTACTTTCCCCTCTCTAATTCCACGTCCACATCCTTCTCCTCTTCTCCCTCCTCTTCCTCCTCTACTTCGCTTGTCTTAACCTCTCTACTTTCTCCCCTTCTCATCCTGTGATCTTCCTCTTCGCCCTCTTCTTCTCCCTCCTCCATCTACGTCATCTCTTCGTTTCCCTCTTCTAATTCCACGTCCACATCCTTCTCCTCTTATCACTCCTCTTCTTCCTCTACTTCCTCTGTTTCCCCTCACGCTCCTCTCCTCCACACCTCTTCCCCTTCTTTATGTCCCCTCATCATTGTCCACCCTCCTCACCCCCATCTTCTTGTCTCTTCTCTCCTCTCCTATCTCCTCTTCCTTCTTCTCATCTCTTCAATTTTATCCTGATCTTCTCCACGTCTCTATTCTTCATTTCACTTTCTCCCTTCCTTACCATCTCTTCTCATTTTCTCTTTTTCTCCTCTCTTTCCTCCTACTTCACCTCCTTCTCTTCCTCATTTCCTTCTCCATCTCCACCTCCTCCCTCGCATGTCCCACCATAACCACCTCCGTTTTCTTTCTATAACTTCCCCCCCCATCTTCACTTCCTAAGTCTCACTGCCCGAATCCTTCCATAAAACGCCTAATCCCCCCAATCGAACTTCCCCCCTCTCTCCCCCCCCCCCGACATCATCATGTCTGTGGTTCGTTGACTCTCCCCTAACACCCCATCCATGCCCAACGTTCTCCCCCTTCCCCCCACTACTCCATACCCCCCTCTCCCCACCACTCCATACCCCCCCTCTCCCCACCTTCATCACGCTGGCAAAGGTTCAGGATTTGAATAATAGACAGATTCAAAATTTCGTTCTTTGTATGTAGCTCTTCTTTTATTTACGTTTGTGTGTTCATTAACTGATGTCTTGTTATATATTCATTTATTTATCTATATGATATATATATATATATATATATGAATATGTATGTAATATGTGTATGTGTATGTATATATATATGTATAATATATATATATATATATATATATGTATATGTATGTATACGTATGTAATATGTGTATGTATATATATATATATATATAATATATATATTATAAATATATATATATATATATGTATATATATATATATATATATATGTATATACATATATATATAATATATATATATGTAATATCTGTATATATATGTATAAATATATATATGTGTATATATATATATATATATATATATATATATAATGTGTGTGTGTGTGTATGCATATATACTCCCTTGTATTCTCCTCTTTCCCCCTCCCCTACACATTCCTCCATAACACTCTCTCCCTGCCCTTCCCCTCGGTCACTTTGTCGTCGTCATTCCTCCTCCCCTCCTCCCCTTCCTCCCCCCTTTTACTCCTCCTCTTACTCCTCCACTTCCTCCCTCTCCTCTTCCCCCTCCTACTTCTCCTCCTCCTCCTCCTCCTCCACCTCCACCAAAGAGAAAGAAGCTCCGCAATCCGATCTAGACAAATTATCAAATTGGTCTAGCAAGTGGCAAATGAAATTTAACGTTAACAAATGTAAAGCCCTGCAAGTTGGAAGCAATAATAATCACGTTCAGTACCAAATGAATGGCGGAATACTGGATGCAGTAAATAAGGATAAAGATCTTGGTGTTTTAATATCGAATGTTTTGAGGCCAAGTTAATACTGGTCAGAAATTATTGAAACAGAAAGTAAATTTGTTGTCTTTATCGGACGAGTCTTCGAAAATAAATCAGAAAAGATATTGCTAAAACTTTATAATTCTTTGGGCCGTCCCCATCTTGAATACTGTGTACAGTTTTGGTCCCCATACTACCAGCAAGATATTAACAAACTAGAAAGAATCCAACAAAGAGTAATTAAATTTATACCAAGGCTGAGAAATATGCCGTATGAAGAAACGCATAAAAATCTAATTTTATTCTCACTTTCAAAACGGAGACTGCGAGGAGATTTAATCGAAGTTTTTTAAAATGTTCAAAGGCTTGGACAACATCAATGTCGAAGATTACTTTTCATTAGACCATGATTTTAAAGTAATTAGAAAAATATTTTCTTCGAATGAGAGTAAGCCCTTTTTCTTTAACCGGGTCGTTAATGTGTGGAATTCGTTGCCTTCCACAGTAACACAGTGACAACATTTAAAAATCGTTTAGATAAATATTTGGACTCTCATCGTTCTTGTCCACCTCCTCCGCCACCTTCTGTTCCTCCTCCACCTCATCATTTTCTTTCATCACCCTTACCTTTCTCTTCCTCCTCTTCATGCCCTGCTCCTCTTCTTCTTCCTCCCCTCCTCCTCTCCCTTCTCTTCCTCCTCTTCCTCCTCCTCTTCCTCTTCTTTTCTCGTACTTGTCATAACCTTCTCTTCCTCCATCATATTTCTCTCCTTCAACTTCTCTTTCTCAGTCGTCAGTATAGTTTTTTCTTCAACCTTAACTCCCCATTCTGATATTCCTCCGTTCCTGTTGTTAGTCATTCCTATTTGCCGTTTCCTCTCTTCCCTCTCCACTTTCCTCTTTTCCTGTCACTCCATTCCGTTCAACGCCACCTAAGAATGATCCACTCCCTCTTCCTCTCTATCTTCCACTACCTCTTCCACTCTATCCTCCCTTCTCCCGTTTCCCTCCCATCTTCCCTCGTCCCTCCTCCCTCCCTCCTTCCTTCCTCCTGCTTCTCTTTCCTCTCTCCGTTCCTCCTTCCTCCCTCCTGCCTTTCCCGCTTCCTTCCTATCTCCTGCTTCTTCCTCTTCCCTTTTCCGTCTTCCTCCTTCCTCTACCTCCTCCCTTTCCCCGCTCCCTCTCCTCCTTCCCTCTTATGTCCTCCTTTTTTCTCCCTCACTCTTCCCTCCTCCCTTCTCCCTCTTCCTACTCCCACCTCTTTCCTCCTCCCACCCTCCTTCCTCCTCCCACCCTCCTTCCTCCTCCCTTTCCTCCTCCCTTTTCTCCTACCTTTCCTCCTCCCTTTTCTGTCCCCCTCCCTTCCCCTTCCTCCTTCCTTTCTCCTTCCTTCCTCTTTCCTTCCTCCTTCCTTCCTCCTCCCTTCCTCCTCCCTCCTCCCTCCAATTCTGTAGGACCATCCCTCACCTCTTGGGACTTTACTAACCCCCCTTCCCCACCATCTCCCCCCCACTTATTGCTGACCCCCCCCCAACACGTGTCTAAACGTGGGGTGTGCGGTACCCCGGGGATTTTGTCCGCCCTCTCGTGGGGATTAGCGGATTTTAAAAGCATTGATGAAGAGATGGGATCTAACTAGGAAGTGGAGGGTGAAGGCGATGTTATCTGCGGAGGAAATGGGCAGGCCAGGGAGGGTCGGAGTAGGAGTTGAGTTTGCGATTGAAGGAAAGTTGTTGGTGATTCCCGAAGGATGAAGTTCCCATGTAAATATATTTGATATAGAGGACGTAGACCTCGTGTGTGTGTGTGTGTGTGTGTGTGTGTGTGTGTGTGTGTGTGTGTGTGTGTGTGTGTGTGTGTGTGTGTGTGTGTGTGTGTGTGTGTGTGTGTGTGTGTGTGTGTGTGTGTGTGTGTGTGTGTGTGTGTGTGCGTGCGTGCGTGTGTGTGATTCACCATTCACCATGGTCTTGGATCACGTATTGGACTCGTGATCGACAGTTATTAATTAACCTCCCGGAAGAGAGCTCAGAGATCATATATGACTGATCTATGGGTAATGCTGTGACCTTACACGCACACACACACCCAACTCCCCGTCCACGAGAGTTGGAGTAACGACTTGCAGCGCAGCGATATTGAAATTATTTCAGCCCTGGGCTGTGTGTGTGTGTGTGTGTGTGTGTGTGTGTGTGTGTGTGTGTGTGTGTGTGTGTGTGTGTGTGTGTGTGTGTGTGTGTGTGTGTGTGTGTGTGTGTGTGTGTGTGTGTGTGTGTGTGTGTGTGTGTGTGTGTGTGTGTAAATGTGTATGTATTCTATAGATCCTTGATTTCAACTTAAGGTATGGTTTCTTTTAAGTCTAAAA
>NC_134789.1:58652531-58692531 GCF_046742065.1 Oratosquilla oratoria
AGGGGAGGGGCGGGTGGTGTAAAATGTGGTCTTTGTTTCATATCTGGTGTCTCTCTCTCTCTCTCTCTCTCTCTCTCTCTCTCTCTCTCTCTCTCTCTCTCTCTCTCTCTCTCTCTCTCTCTCTCTCTCTCTCCTCTCTCTCTCTCTCTCTCTCTCTCTCTCTCTCTCTCTCTCTCTCTCTCTCTCTCTCTCTCTCTCTCTCTCTCTCTCTCTCTCTCTCTCTCTCTCTCTCTCTCTCTCTCTCTCTCTCTCTCTCTCTCTCTCTCTGTCTCTCTCTCTCTCTCTCTCTCTCTCTCTCTCTCTCTCTCTCTCTCTCTCTCTCTCTCTCTCTCTCTCTCTCTCTCTCTCTCTCTCTCTCTCTCTCTTTTTTTTTTTACCTCCTTCGAACTCAGATTTTCTGTCTTTCGTTTCCAAATAGTTTCCCATTCCACTCTGCCATTTAAACATTCCTAAACCCCTCCCCTCCCGTCACCCCCTCCCTCCCTACCACCTCTCTCTCCCCTCTTCTCCACTCTTTTCCCCCTCTTTTCCTCTCTTTCTCTAGTTCCCCCCATCTGTTCCCACTCCCCCGTTCTCTGATCTCCCTCCCCACATTCCTCTTTCTCTTACATTCTCGATTCGTTTTCCTCAGTTTTCCAGTTTCCTTCGCGTGATATCACCCTTCCTTCTTTTAATTCTTTTTTTTTATTCCTTCCCAACCATGTGTCCTTTTCTCCTGCCGCCTTTCTCATTCCTGTCTTCTCCTCTTTCTCCTCTTTCTCCTCTTTCTCCTCTTTCTCCTCTTCATCAATCCTCGCCTTTCCACGCACTTTCGTCTTTGTGACGCGGAGTCCCCTCTCACCTTTTCCAATATATCCTTTTCCCTTTTCTCATTTTTTCTCTTCTCCACCTTCCCCCCTTCCCTCTTCCCCCTTCCTCCCTTCCCTATCCCTCCTTCCCCCTTCCTTGTCCATCCTTCCCCTTTCCTTGTCCCTCCTTCCCCATTCTCCCTTCCCCCTTCCCCCTTCCCACTTCCTGTCCCTCCTTTCCCCCTCCCCACTTCCCCTTCCCCTTTCCTCCTTCCCCCTTCCCTAGCTCTCCTTCCCCCTTCCCTATCCCTCCTTCCCCCTTCCCCCTTCCCCCTTCCCCCTTCCTGTCCCTCTTTCCCCCTTCCCCACTTCCCCCTTCCCCTTTCCCCCTTCCCCTTCCCACTTCCACCCTTCCCCCTTCCCTCCTTTCCCCTTCCCCATCCTTCCTTCCCCCTTCCCCCCTTTCCCCTTCCCCACTTCCCCCTTCCCACTTCCACCCTTCCCCCTTACCTGTCCCCCTCTTCCGCCTTCCCCTTTCCCCCCTTTCCCCTTCCCTATCACTCCTTCCCCCTTCCCGCCTTTCCCCTTCCCCACTTCCCCCTTCCCCACTTCCCCCTTCCCCACTCCCCCCTTCCCCCTTCTCCCCTTCCTCCCTTCCCTATCCCTCCTTCCCCCTTCCTTGTCCCTCCTTCAACTTTCCCTATCCCTCCTTCCCACTTCCCCTTTCCCCCCTTCCCCTTTCCTATCCCTCCTTCCCCCTTCCCACTTCCCCCCTTCCCCTTTCCCCTTCCCTGTCCCTCCTTCTCCCTTCCCCCTTTCCCCTTCCCCATCACTCCTTCCCCCTTCCCCTTCTCTGTCCCTCCTTCCCCCTTCCCCACTCCCCCTTCCCCCTTCTCCCCTTCCTCCCTTCCCTATCCCTCCTTCCCCCTTCCTTGTCCCTCCTTCACCTTTCCCTATCCCTCCTTCCCCCTTCCCCCTTCCCCCTTCCCCTTTCCCCCCTTCCCCTTTCCTATCCCTCCTTCCCCCTTCCCACTTCCCCCTTTCCCCTTTCCCCTTCCCTGTCCCTACTTCCCCCTTCCCCCTTTCCCCTTTCCTATCACTCCTTCCCCTTCTCTGTCCCTCCTTCCTCCTTCCCTATCCCTCCTTCCCCTTTTCCCCTTCCCCCCTTCCCTCTTTCCCCCGTTCCCTCTGCTCACCCCTCCTTCCACGCCGTATATACAATCCCCTCACACTTGCCCCATCGCTCCCCAAAGTGTCATCTCACATTTCATGGTCGTCTCACGTTTTATCAACCTTTCTTACGCCGTGATAACTTCGTTCATCTCACGCTCTGCCCCTTTCCTACGCGTCTCACGTACTGCTGGCACCTGGTCCTCACTCCTTTGATCGTCTCACGATATTTGACCAAGTTATCACGTCACGAGTATTTTGTAATTAGTGATTGCCATTCACACTTTCCTCATTTCCCTACAAAGGATTACAAAGGCGGAGCATGCCGACAGGAGACCTTTTGGTCCATAACTAGGTCGGATGCGAAAAAAAAACTATTATAGTGATAAATAAAAATTGTAATAACATAAGTAATAATAAATAAAATAAATGAATAGGTAAAGTTAAATAATAAACCACTTCACCCTTGCTCTCTATCTGCTCTCTTCATTCTGGTCTTCTTCCTCTCACCACCTCCCCCTTGCTCTCTACCTGCTCTCTTCATTCGGATCTTCTTCCTCTCACCACCTCACCCTTGCTCTCTACCTGCTCTCTTCATTCGGGTTTTCCTCTCGCCACCTCCCCCTTGCTCTCTATCTGCTCTCTTCATCCGGGTCTTCCTTTCATTCGTTGTCTCTTTGGAATCACGTCTTCTCTTTTTCTCCACATTTCTATCCTGACTTCTTCACCGTTCTTCCCGCTACTCTCTTACTTCCCCAGGCTCTCGTCCCCCCTACTCTCACCTCGCCCCTACTCTCTTCGTTTCTCTACTCTCATCTAAGGCTTGCTCTCACTAAAACCACATTCTCTCTTCACGCCCACTAAAACCACACCCATTCTCTTTCAAACACTAACTTTTCCTCACGTGATTTTCCTCACTCTCTGTCCTCACCCTCTACATATTAGCGCATCATTCTTATTCTCTGCGTCATCGAACTCCACTTCCCCGTTTTCTACGCCCTCTCCTCCCTTCCACACCCACAGGCGTCCTACTGCAATGGCTTTACTTGTAAGTATTCCCTTCCATCCGCATGTTCATTCAGCTATTCCTCGTCTCGTCCCAATCCTCCCACAGTGATCCCTCTTCTCATCTCCAGTCACCCTCAACGGCATTTTTCTCATCTGCAGCATCCCTTAACGATCCCACTTCTCATCCGCATCCTCCGTTCCTCGTTCGCCCTAAGCTCGCCCTAAGCTCACATGCAAACACCTCCTTCCCCCTTCATTTATATTACTGACACTTCAGCCTTGAGTCATCCCCTTCCGTATAACCCCAAAAACATTCTTGTTCTCTCTTCCACTGTCACCCCCACTCCTGTACCACGACACAACTCTCACTCCCTCTCTATTTCTCCCTCTATTCTTTGCGTTTTCGAGTTCTCTGCGTTGCCTCTGCCTCCACGAGCTTCATCTCCGACCTTCTTCGTCCCCCAAAATGTACATCTTCAACACCAAAGATGCGAATGCCTGTGATAATGTCCCGATCCTATTACTATCCAAAATCGCTTGTAGAATCTTCATACTTAGGTTCCTATTTCTAGAGTACACGTGTATGCGCACGCCATTCACACATAGACAAAAGCATACACCAGCACACACACAAGCACACACACACACACACACACACACACACACACACACACACACACACACACACACACACACACACACATGCACATAGCACACACACACACACACACACACACACACACACACACACACACACACACACACACACACACACACACACACACACACACACACACACACACACACACAACTCGTGGCGCAGTTGGTATAGTTCCCGGCTGCCACTACGGAGGTCCGGGTTCAAATCCCGCCCAGGACTGAAATAATTTCAGTATCACTGCGCTGCGGGTTGTTACTCCAATTCTCGTGGGCGGGGAGTTGTGTGTGTGTGTGTGTGCGTATAAGGTCACAGCATTACCCATAGATCGGTCATATACGATCTCTGAGTTCTCTTCCGGGAAGGAAATAGCTGTCGATCTCGAGTCCAACACGTGATCCAAGACCATGGTGAATCACAGATGTGTTCCTCCACCTTGTGTATTTTTTCTTCGATGTAACAAAAATTATACAGTGGCAGGGAATGCTAAAACCGAAAATCGTCATACCAACGCTCAACATAAGGAGTACAGAAGAACATATTAATACAGCATTAAGTGTCAGAAGGTAGGGAGCGAGGAAGCGTCTCGTTAGACTCGTTTTTGCAAAAGGCTGAATTGGAGGAAGAGAGTTGAAGAGCCTCTCAATGGAAGAGGAAAGAGAATCACCGTAAAAACAGATTGTTCCGAAGAGGCGCGGTCTTGTCCTTGTTGAGGGAGACTTCCTAGGGGTCGAATACTCCTTCCCTCCTTCCGTCCCTCCTTCCCTCCCTCCTTCCCTCCCTCCTTACCTCCCTCCTTACCTCCCTCCTTCCCTCCTTCCCTCCTTCCCTCCCTCCTTCCCTCCTTCCCTCCCTCCCTCCTTCCTTCCCTCCCTCCCTCCCTCCTTCCCTCCCTCCCTCCCTCCCTCCCTCCTTCTCTCCCTCCCTCCCTCCTTCTCTCCCTCCCTCCCTCCCTCCCTCCTTCCCTCCCTCCTTCCTTCCCTCCTTCCCTCCCTCCTTCCCTCCCTCCCCCTCTCTTTCCTTCCTTCCCTCCCTCCTTTCTTCCTTCCCTCCTTTCCTTCCTCCTTCCCTCCCTCCTTTCCTTCCTCCTTCCCTCCCTCCCTCCCTCCTTTCCTCCCTCCTTCCCTCCCTCCCTCCTTTCCTCCCTCCCTCCCCCTCCCCCCAACTCGAAAAACTCGTACTTTTATTCTTCTCTCCGTCCACTCGCGAGCCTCTCCATTTCCCCTCATATTTCCTCCCCTTTTATTCCCTTATCCTTTGATGTCCTCTCACTCTCCCCTTCCCTCTCCCTTCCACTCTGATTCCCTTATTCCTCCCCTCTAATTTTCCCCCATTTGTCCCCTCTACGATCCCCTTTCCATTTTTAAAGTATCCGACGTCATGTCTCTCATCCCCTAAATCTCATCCTCACTCTCATTCCCGATCCACACAGACCACCCGGATACTCACCCACTCTCACCCTCACCCTTCTCCTACTCCCATTTCTGGTACTCCCACTGCTGCTACTTCCACTCCTGATACTCACACTCTTGCTACTCTCACGCCTCCAATTATTACTCCACTTACTCCTACTTCTGTTCCTACTCCTACTTCCACTTCCACTCCTACTCCTACTCCTACTCCTCCTCCTCCTCCTTCTCCTCCTCCACTTACTCCTACTTCTGTTCCTACTCCGACTTCCACTCCTACTCCTACTCCTCCTCCTCCTCCTCCTCCTCCTCCTCCTCCTCCTTCTTCTTCATTTCCCACTTTTCTTATTCTTTCTTGTACTTCCCCTCCACACTCTCCCTCTCAACATCCAGATAGCCTTACTTGACTTAGTAAAATCGACTATCGGTGTCCAGAATGAATCTACAGATATTCAACTGTAGCGAAAGGGTTTGGTCAGGAGAGATTTAAACCTCTTTGACCACGAAGAGATTTATTTAACCGGGTAGAATCTCTTAGACGCGACCTAGAGCAAAGGTACAGTTCGTCAGTTACCAAGAAAAAACCTTTTCTTTACATGTTCCTTTTGTATGATTTCCTTCTCCCCAACCTCCCCAACCTCTCCTAGCCTTCCCTCAGTTGGTTCTGGTAATTATTATCCACGCGTGATATGTGCAGCTGTATCCTGTAGGATAACACGTGTGCATAAGGGCGTGTTTACACAGGTGCAACTTTCCGTGCGCACAGGAGGTACGCGGCTATTACATGGAGAGGCTAGCAGAGGCATGCCTCTGCCCAAGGAGAGGTATGCCCCAAATCTGTGCGCACAGGAGGCATGTGCCTATTTCATGGAAAGGCTAGCAGAGGCATGCCTCTGCGCAAGGGGAGGCATGCTCCAAATCTGTGCACACAGGAGGCATGCGCTTATTTCATGGAGAGGCAAGCAGAGGTATGCCTCTGCGCAAGGGGAGGCTATGCCCCAAATCTGTGCGCACAGGAGGCACACGGCTATTTCATGGAGAGGCTACCGCGCAAGGGTAGGCATGCCACTAATCTGAGCGCACGGGACGACGTGCCCACAGGCACGTAGGCGCAAGTGTCCCCGACCCCAAATGGGGAGACTCGTGCAATTGTCGCCAGTCATACGCCAGCCACCATTTGATATACACGTGTTTACTCTATTACCAGTATGGCGGATTGGTCAAACGAAAAAAATATTAACTTCATTGAGAATTATCGTTCCTTATCTTGTCTGTGGAAGGCAAACTCCGATGATTACAAAGACATGGTCAAACGGAGTGATGCCCTGCTGTTCCTAAAAGCTAAATATAATTTAGCGACGTCATAGGCAGTCCTAAACAAAATATAAAGCTTTCGGTCGTACTTCCGACGAGTACACAAGGACTACATGACCACTCACTCACGCCTTTTCCTTCGATTTCGTCTTTGTCTCAAAATAACACCATCCGCGACAGCAGCAGCAACTGCTTGGTCGAAAGCAGACATGTTGACAACTGCTTCGCTCACGGAGTGGACAGACAGGTATGCGCAGAGAGGCATGCGGCTATGGCATGCGTGAACATGCGCATTCCATGTGGAGAGGCATTCATAGCCGCATGGCAACTAGGCGCAAGGCGCATCGGTGTAAACGCACTTTAACACCTGCACGCGACATCTGAATGTAACATCCGATTTTTATGTGATCAGCAGTCTTGTGACGTGTTTTGGAGACTGAGCAAAAAAATGTTTATGAACAACAAGAGCAAGGCGACCAACATGAAAAACAAGAATAACAAAGGTAGTTATAACTAGAACAACAAAAACAGCCTAAACAAGAACAGTGAAAACAAAAACAAGAACAAAAATAAAAAGAATAATGACAAGGGCAACAAGGACAACAAGAACAAAAACAACTATGATGACAACAATGACAACGATGATGATGTGATGAGGGTGGCAGTGATGGTGATGATGAACATGGTGATGAAAATGTTGATGATAATGAATGAACCTTCTAAACTGACCAACTAACCCGTGACTTGCACTTTTTTTTCTTCTTACGGGAACGTCGCTTAATAGGGCAGTCACACAAGAACTCGTCCCAACCATTTCCTACCAAAATTGCCAGGATGTAGTGAGGACCGGCTTGGACGCAGTGGGGGCGCAATGAGGACCCATTGTGGACTGCAAGGGCAGCATGGACATGGACCAGTTTTGATTTTTACGTAGCGAGAGCGTAGAAGACTTAGGAGGAGGTGGTGACCGTTTGCTGACGTAGTAAGGACCGCCTCTGGTATGACTGCACCTTAACCAGTCATCTTGAGTCTCCGTCTTTTTCCTCTTATGTGAATAACGAGCAACCACTCACGGTCAATGACACTTCTTCTCACGAACAATGGCATATCCTCTCACGCCGGGCGACACCCCCCACTTATTAATTACACGGCTACACGCGTCATCACTCACCTTTGCGTGGCGAACCACGCCCCTCCCCCCCCCAAGAATGCCTTCGTGCCCCCCACCCCCGCCCCCGTAAGTGCCTTCGTGCTCTTGGATCCCCTAAATGCTTAAAGTTTATTGGCCAGTAATTATACAGTTTGCTTCCATTACTGTGCTTAGGTGGCATCCCATCGGCAAGACTTGTGGTTCTGATAGCTGGAAGTGCGGATCCGTAAGCAGAGGTGATCTTGGGTTTTTTTATGTTGAGACACTCTGTGCGATTTATTCCCATTCTCTCTCTCTCTCTCTCTATCTATCTATCTATCTCTCTTTCCCCTTTGTCTCATATATATATATATATATATATATATATATATATATATATATATGTGTGTGTGTGTGTGTGTGTGTGTGTGTGTGTGTGTGTGTGTGTGTGTGTGTGTGTGTGTGTGTGTGTGTGTGTGTGTATGTGTGTGTGTATTTCTTTATCAGTGGTGGGAATTTCCTGTGCATTCCCCTGAGGGAAAAAAAAAACTCTCGAATCCCTTCGCAGATCTCGAAACGCTGTCAGGTGACGCGTCCGCGCTCGTGCTGGTAGCGTTCTTCCAATTTTTGCTTTCCTATCTCCGTCCCCTCACTCCCCTCGTCAACTCCCCTCACTCCCTACCCTCATTCCTTCTACATCACTCCCTCCCATCACTCTCTCCCCTCACATCTTACTCCTTTCACTCTCCCCTTACTCCATCCCTCTCCCATTCTTCTGCACGCGCTCCCCTCTCCCCTCTCTTTCCCTGCTGCTGCCCATCTCCCCTCTACTCTCCCGTATCCCACTCGATCAAGCCCTTTCCCCTCGCGGAAAGCGGTCTCACTCCCTTCCCCTCTGCCGTTCCCCTCTTTCCCCCTTTCCGCTCTTTCTTCATCGCCTACCATATCCCCTCAAACTCAAAAATTCCTCTCTCTTCTCTTATTGGTGTCTTCCCACCTTCCTCTGCCTCTCCCCTCTTCCCAGCCCAATCATTCAATTTCTTTTTCCCCCTTGGCTTTCCTCTCTACTCTTTTTCTCTCTCCTCCTATCTCCCATCTCCTCGCGTCTCATCACCCTTACTCTTTTCTTTCGCTATATTCCTCTTTACTTTATTCCCTCTACTATTTCTTTTATTCACCTTGAATATTCGTTGGCATTTGAAAATCTGTCTTCTCTTTCTCAACTTATTTTCTTCTTTCATTTCTTTCTCCTCCTCTATCTCCTTCATCATCTCCATCTTATTCTCCTCTCTTCTTTTCCTCTTCCCTTTTCCTCTTCCGTTCCATGTGCTGCTCCAGCAACTGCTGTTGTTCCTGCTCCTCCTCTTCCTCCTCTTCCTCCTCCTCTTCCTCTTCCTCCTCCTCCTCTTCTTCTTCCTCCTCCTCTTCCTCTTACCCCACCTCCTTTTACTACTCCTGCAGCTTCTTCTTCTTCTGCTTCTCATGCTTTTCCTTCCCCTCCTCCTTCTCCTCTTCCTACTCCTCACATCCCTTTCTCCCCCTCCTCCTCCCTCCTCCTCCCCTCTTCCTCCCCTTCTCCTCCCGTCATACTCCTTTTCTTCCTTGCTCCTCCTTTTCATCCTTTTCATCATTTTGCTCTTCCTCCTTCCCTCCTCCTCTCCTCCACCTCCTCCTCCTCCTCCTTCTCCTCCCTCCTACCGTGCTCTTCATCTACTCTCCTCCTCTTCATTCTTCTCCCCTTTTCATTATTTTCAGCTTCCTCCTCCTCCTCCTCCTCCTTCTTCCTCCTCCTCCTTCTTCCTCCTCCTCCTCTTCCTCCTCCTCCTCCTCTTCCTCCTCCTCCTCCTCTTCCTCCTCCTCCTCCTCTTCCTCCTCCTCCTCCTCTTCCTCCTCCTCCTCCTCCTCTTCCTCCTCCTCCTCTTCCTCCTGCTCCTCTTCTCATCTTTCTCCCTGTCCTCCTCGTCCTTCTGTTTCTCTGTATGGGTTTCCTTTTCCTTGTTATCTTTCTTCGTATCCGTTTCCTCTTGACTTCCGGAAAATCCTGATTATTTCTTTGCATATTTCACTTACTCAACCACTTCTTCCCTTTTTGATTTCTGATCTCCATTAGGGTAAACGAACGGTGAAGTTTGTGAGAAAGTTTGAAGAATTTTACCCAGTAAGAGTTTGTATATATATATATATGTGTGTGTGTGTGTGTGTGTGTGTGTGTGTGTGTGTGTGTGTGTGTGTGTGTGTGTGTGTGTGTGTATGCGCGCGTGTTTGTGTGTGTGCTTGTGTGTGTGTGTGTGTATGTGTGTGTGTATGTGCGTGTGTATTTATGTGTGTGTGTGTGTGATTCGCCATGGCCTTGGATCACATGTTGGATTCGTGATCGACAGCTATTACCCTATCGGAAGAGAGCTGGGAGCTCATATATGACCAATCTATCGGTAATGCTGTGACCTTACACGCACACACACATTCAACTTCACTCCCACGAGAGTTGGAGTAACGACTCGCAGTGCAGTGATTCTGAAATTATTTCAGCCCTGGCGAGATTTGAACTCGGCCTGCCGTAGTGGTGGCCGCGATCGTTAAAACTGCCCCATCGAATGTATGTGTATGTGTATGTGTGTGTGTGTGTGTGTGTGTGTGTGTGTGTGTATTCACCTCGGATCTGCTGCAGTCTCTGTCGAGACAGCCAGACACCACCCTACGGCAGTGAGCTCAGAGCTCCTTATTAGCCGATCTCTGGGTAGGTCTGAGACCACTCACACACCACACACCGGGACAGCAAGGTCACAACTCCTTGACTAACGTCCCGTACCTACTCGCTGCTAGGTGAACAGGGGCTACACGTGAAAGGAGACAAACCCAACTTATCTCCGCCCGACCGGGGAATCGAACCCCGGTTCTCTGGCTTGTGAGGCCAGTGCTTTACCAATTGTGTGTGTGTGTGTGTGTGTGTGTGTGTGTGTGTGTGTGTGTGTGTGTGTACGTATGTGTGTATGTATGCATGTGCGCGCGCGTGTGTGTGTGCACGTGTGTGTGTATACAGACGTACGCGTATGTATACACATGTATACATACGTTCACACATACATACATACGTACATATCAATACGCACGTGCGTGTGTTTGTGTACATCCAGTTCCATTTGTGCCTTCTTGTTGTGCTTGCCTATGTGCATTAGTGGCCAGGAAGAAAGCGGGCTACATCAAACGTGCATACAAAAAGAAAATGCATATGTAACCTTACAACATTTTTTTTATAAAACTTTTAATTACATTTCTGCAATCACTTAATTGCCTTCGTAGTGTAGTTATTATTTTTTCATGCGGATTTCCCCGTCGTTTGCAGAATGTGTGGGAAAAGGTATTTTAACGAAAAGACTTCCGACGTTATCTTAATCCTTAACTGTTTTCTTAGTCGTTTATTACCCCTCGTAATTGCCCCCCCCCCACGTCTCCCTATTTCCCGCGTCGTGATTACCCATTGCCGTACGCGTTCTAGATCCCCCTAATCATCGTAGCACCCTAACTACCCTTCCCATTTCCCCTTCCACGTCTTTCCCATCGTCCTCCTCCTGCCCACTTCGCCCCCCTTCCCTCCCCTTCTTCTTCCCCGTTTCTTCCTCATTATTCCTCTTTTCTGCTTATTGTACATCAGAAATGTACATGGACTCAGAAATTTGCCTTACGAAGAGAGGCTGAGACTATCTTAACTTACACTCTCTGGAAAGACGCAGAGTGCGGGGTGAACTAATAGAGGTGTTCAAGTAGATCAAAGACTTTAACAAGGGTGATGCAAACAAGGTCATCATATTAAAACAACAGGACAGGACTCGCAGTAATGGTTTTAAACCAGACAAATTTAGATTTAAGAAGGAAATAGACAAGAATTGGTTTACTAACAGGGTGGTCGACGAATGGAACAGATTTAGTAACCATGTGGTGAGCGCTGAAACTATCAGTTGTTTTAAGAAACGATTAGACAGCTTTATGGATGGGGATGACAGGTGGTGATGGATACGGAATTGCCTAGTGTAGGCCTTATGGTCTCTTGCAGTCTCCTTCATTCTTATGTTCTTATGTACATCATCTCAGCCCAAATCCTCTCCTCGTCCTTCCTCTTACATTTGCTAAATAATTATGTTTCACCTCCCTCCCTCTTCCCCCTCTCCTCCACTTTCCCTCGCCTTCCACCTCCTCCTTTCCCACAGCCACTGTCATTCCCACTTCTTTTCTTCTCTTCTTCTCCCTTACTATCTCCTTTCCCATTTTCTCTCTTCCTCTCTCTAGTCCCTTCAACTAACACCCAACCCATATTAAGAACATAAGAATGAAGGAGACTGCAAGAGACCATAAGGCCTACACTAGGCAGCTCCGTAAATGATATTACATCCATCCATACTATACACCCCCTATTTTTGTGAATGGCATTCTTCCACCGACTCGGCTCAAAGTCCGTGGGAGTGACACTTCACTCCCCCCCCCCCAAAGAAAAGACCCACCCTTCTCCCCCCCATTCCCCTCCTCCTCTTTTCCAACCCCCCTTCCTCTCCTTTCTCTCCCCCTGTTTCCCACTCAAATGGCGTAGCAATTAGCCTCTATTCAGAACTGTCCCAAAATTGGAAAAATCAATACATTAATCGTACATTGTTCCTTAGGAGCTGTTTACGCATTTGCGAAAGTGGAATACCAAAACAGACTCACAGAACTTCCAGCTTATACGTGACGCGAGAACGAGTCGTACGAGCCTGTGGTAAGTTCTATTTTAAGAATGCACCGGTTTTGTTTACAAAAAAGCTATTATCAAAACATTCATGTGCAGCCACATATAATCTTTTGATACCACATGAAGAATTGTCACCCCCTGAACGCCCTCATGAAGAATCATCACCCCATGAGATCCCACCTGAAGAATTGTCACCCAAGTACGCTGAATATCAACAGTGGGATAAAAATTAGGTTAGGTTAGGTTGAATGAGGGCTATGTTTATTGTCATCAACTTATACAACCGTAGAATCGTAAACCCAGAATGGTCCACATGAAGAATTGAAGAATTGTCACCCCCATGAGATCCCACCTGAAGAATTGTCACCCTAGTACGTTGAACATCAACAGTGGAATTAAGATTAGGTTAGGTTAGGTTAAATGAGGGTTGTGTTTATTGTCATCAACTTATACAACCGTAGGATCGTAAGCCCAGGATGGTCCACATGAAGAATTGAATTGTCACCCCATGAGATCCCACCTGAAGAATTGTCACCCTAGTACGTTGAACATCAACAGTGGAATTAAGATTAGGTTAGGTTAGGTTAAATGAGGGTTGTGTTTATTGTCATCAACTTATACAACCGTAGAATCGTAGACCTAGGATGGTCCACATGAAGAAATGTCACCCTAGGATAGCCCACGTGAAGAATTGTCACCCTAGGATAGCCCACGTGAAGGATTGTCACCCTAGGATAGCCCACATGAACAATTGTCACCCTGTCGAAGTCTGGTGTGACAATTCTTCATGTCATCCACCTTTTGATATGACGTCACGAAACTCTGTCCTATCAGTATGCTAGGACGATGCCCCTTACAGAGGACTTTGTAGCGTAGAACCTAATGAACCATGCCTTTGCTTCAACTTCGCCAGTGGCAGGGTTTGAACAGCCATCCCCTCGATCTCCCTGATGCAACTGTAGTTTGAAGAACTGAAATATATGATTAGTGATTATCTTTAGGCATGTACATGTCCACATAATAATCTTTTCTGTAAATATCCATACATAGTGTGTATAGGTACGTGTAAATATACAACAAAATATAGAACATATATTCCATTGCGAACGCCCAATTTGTTAGACTTAGTATTTTTACCCTTGACTTTTTGCCTTGTTTTTCCGTCGTTTAATCACAAAAGCAACCAACCTTGAGGATAATCATCTAAGTTTCGTAATGTCTGTCTCTAATGTCGAACTTGAAGACTTCTGGAGACTTAATCGTTCATTAAAGAGCAAATGTTTACGTTCTCGTCGGGGCCGGAAGCCGATGGAGTAACGAGACGAGCGGACCAATCAGGGGCGTTCTTGATGACCGCCGTCTTCAAGAAATTTTGATTTTGAAACAGATTTTTTTTTTTCTTGTGAAATTCATCTTTTGTTGGTAGATTGGAAGGGTAAGTTTCCACTTTTTTTTTATCAAAGGAAATCTTATTGTAGAACGAACGAATGGCGTTCGTAATGACTGACAATCTTAAAAAAAAAAATTGATTTTGAAACCGACTTTTTTCTTCCGAAAATCATCTTTTCTCATTATGATTGGAAGGGTAAGTTTCCACTGCCTTTTTATATCTAAAGAAATCTTATTATACAAAATTTGGAAAAATATGATCCAAAGTTTGTTTTTTGAAGTCTATAAAGAACGAAAAATTTGTGATTCCACTGAGATATATACATTGTCTATATTAACCAAGAAACAATTTTTCTAACAAGCAGAAACTTACTTGCTAGCTGTAGGCTTTAGAATGAAATATATAAAATTTATCTATTAGATAGTATATCTCTTTCTCATGTGTGTCCAATTTAACATTTCCACCTCACTGAAATCATCCAGCGTTGTAATCTCTAGGAGACTCGAGTTCAACCATGCATAGGGCGCTCCCTCGATAACTTGAAAATAATTACGATATATATATTTTTAAATTTTGCAGATTTTACGGATTTGTGAGGACATGCCCGTCCGAGCGTGTGTATGTGCGTGCGGAACCATGTGCGACTGTGTATGTCTGTGTGTGTATGCGGGTTGACATCTTCACGTGTGTATTATATATATATATATATATATTATATATATATATATATACATAGATATAATATACTGTAAATATATATATATATATATATATATATATATATGTGTGTGTGTGTGTGTGTGTGTGTGTGTGTGTGTGTGTGTGTGTGTGTGTGTGTGTGTGTGTGTGTGTGTGTGTGTGTGTTTACGGATTAAAAATGTAGTACCACAGTTGGAGCAGAAAAGACTGGAGGCTGACAAAATTATTCATGAGCAATTGTCTTACAGTGTTCTTATTGTTAATTCTGTCAATAGTGATAAAGGGTGTGTGTATAAAATACCTTGTAAATCATGTAATCAATTTTATGTTGGGCAGATTGCTAAAACACTAAAAAAAACGAATCAATCAACACAAGAAATACGTTAAAGAAGGTAACCAATCTAGCGGCATATTCAACCACATGAACTATTTTGACCACCCAGTTGACAAGGATAACGCTGAAGTCGTCACATACAAAAATAATATCGCATAAAGAAATTTAACTGAATGCAATTTGATCAAATCTAGTAAGGGAATAAGTGTTAATCTCCATCAAGGTTTGTACAAATTAGTTATATTTGCCATGAAATTTCAAAATGATTCAAATTGTAATATACCAGTTATGAGCAATTGTCCCATATTTGTTGGTTAACAAGACGGTATCAAATGTCACGTGTACTTCTTCCACTACCTCTCTGAATTCCCTCTTCACCATGTCTCACTCAGTCATATATTCTGTACCTTGTTTCTTCATTTTATAATTCCTTCTTTGTATCAGCACTGAAGATGTAATTATACGAAAGCGCTCTGCTTCGTTAGTCTATTTTTCCTAGTTACGCATTTGTGAACACACGTACCTAGTGTTTTTATTGCATATATATATATATATATATATATATATATGTGTGTGTGTGTGTGTGTGTGTGTGTGTGTGTGTGTGTGTGTGTGTGTGTGTCTGTGTGTGTGTGTGTGTGTGTGCGTGTGTATGTATATGTATGTAATAAGTATGTGTTTATATACATTCATATATATATATATATATATATACATATATATATATACATACACACACACGCACAAGTATATTCTGTGTCAGCTATTTTGGGGTATTTCGAATTCGTTCTGGAAACACTACGACCGATTTCGGGACCAAACATAGACTCTAACAAAGAGTTCGATACACGGAAGAACCCCTTCGGGGGATCCCCATTAGCATCAGCCCCGAAGAACGCCTTTGAGACACCGCCTACAGTATGTTCACCTTCCCTCTCCTCTTTCCTCCTCCTCCTCCTCCTCCTCCCTCTCTCTTTTCTGTCTTCCCCGTTTTCCCCATTCCTCCCATGTTAGCCCTCTCTCTCACCTTCCCTCTCTTCTTTCCTCCTCCGTCTCTCTTTTCTCTCTTCCCCGCTTTCCCCACCCTTCCCATGCTAAGCCTTTCTCTCACCTTTCCTTTCTTCTCCTCCTCCTCCTCCTCCCTCTCTCTTTTCTCTCTTCCCCGCTTTCCCCCATCCCTTCCATTCCACACCTCACCCCCACTTTTCTCTGCCTCTCTCCCTGTCCCACTCTTACCTTCTCCCTTTCTTCTCTTCTCCTCCCCTTTGCTCACATTTTTCCCTTCATCCTTGCTCACTCTCCCGTTCTTTTTATCTATTCATATTCTCTACTCCTCCTCCTCCTCCTTTTCCTCCTCCTCTTCTTCTTACTTTTCCTCCATTCTCTCTCTCTCTCTCTCTCTCTCTCTCTCTCTCTCTCTCTCTCTCTCTCTCTCTCTCTCTCTCTCTCTCTCTCTCTCTCTCTCTCTCTCTCTCTCTCTCTCTCTCTCTCTCTCTCTCTCTCTCTCTCTCTCTCTTCTCCTCTCTCTTCTCTCTCTCTCTACCTATCTTCTCCGTTCTCTCTATCCTTCTCAGTCTCCTTTCTCTCTTTTCGTCCTTTCTTCTTCCGGTATTCCTATTTCACCCTTTCCCACCCTCTCGTCCTTGTACTTCATGGTTTTCCTCACCCTCGTCCTAGCCCTCGATATCTTCCTCCTTGCCCTTCACTCTCCACCACCTTCATATCTTCGGTTTCCCTCTCGGACACTGCGTGAGTTCTCTGTCCTGTGGACCACCCGTGGCAACACGCCACTACTGTAGTGTCCCCTTAACGCATATAGCATTTTTGTAAAATAAAATTACTTTGTGCATTTATACAACAATGTCACACTCAGATGATTTTTACTTTACAAGGGCCATCCTAGTATGTGGCAATATTATTTGACAAAAAATGCTATATGCGTTAAGGGGACACTACAGTAGTGGCGTGTTGCCACACGCCCACAAAGCTAATATGTCTCGATCAGTCTCACAGGGTGGATTTTTGACACCTTCAGTCGTGACAATTCTACTTGGAGGCACGGAAATAGGCCTAGTAGTTTTATGGAATGATGGTTTGTGTACTATTTTCTCTGTTTTGTTTTTTTCTTCTTTCTTCATTTGGTTCTGTTTATTACATTTTTTCTTCTTTCTTTTGGTACATCCTCGTAATCTTCCCTCCGCCTCCCCATACTCGTAATTTTGATATTCTAGTAAAGATTTTTTTTATTTTCTTCCTTTTCTGCCTCTTTGCAATTCTCCTTTCCTCCTTTCTCTTCGCCTTTCACAATCCTCATTTTTCTTTGCTCGCATTGCTACATGTTTCCTTGGCAGCTTCTCCTTAACTATTTCCTTTTTCCAGGACCTCCTCACCTCCCCTCTCATCGTTTGGAATATCTTCTCTCCTTTTCCTAGTTTATCATACCTCGCCTCTTCTTTCTCTCTTTTTCTATCCTTTTTACATCCTCTTTTTTCCCTCTCTTCCATCTTATCCTTTCTCTTTATTCACCTCTTCTTTTACCTTCTTTCCTAATGCCTTTCCTGCCCTTTCCTTTTGTTTCCTCTTCAGTTTCCCCTCATCCTCTCCCTTTCTATTTCTGTCCTCGTACCGTCTTTTCCGCGAGTCTGTCCCTCTTATATCACTCGCCATATTTCCCAGTCATTCTTCATCCATCGCCTCCCCTCATCTTTCTTCGTTCATTTTGACAACACTTACATTCCCTTTTCCATATTTCCCCCTCACCCGAACTCGCCTCTCCCCTCACTCCAACTATCCTCTCCCCTCACTCCAGCTGTCCTCTCCCCTCGCTTGAACTCTACTCTCCCCTCGCCTCAACTCTCCTCTCCCCTCGACCCAATTTTCCTCTCCCCTCGACCCAAGTCTCCTCTCCCCTCGACCCAACTCTCCTCTCCCCTCGCCCGAACTCTCCTCTCCCCTCGTCCCAACAAGCCACTACCCTCGACCCAACTCTCCTCTCCCCTCAACCCAAGTCACCTCTCCCCTCAACTCAAGTCTCCTCTCCCCTCAATCTATCGCCTTTTTCCTCATTTATCCATTTTTCCTTTGATTCTTCAGCTTCAGTTCCCCTTTCCATTTCCCCTTCCAACATCAACTTCCTCTCTCTCCCCTTCTCCTACCCCGTTCTTCCTCGTTCACCTCCAAGCTGGGTTAGTAACTCCTCCAACCCAATATAATAACATTTGGGATTGTTCCAGCAAGCGTGATGCGTTTTTTTTTTTTTCTTTTTTTTTTTTTTTTTTTTTTTTTTTTTTTTTTTTTTTTTTTTTTTTGGTTTTTTTTTTTTTTTATTTTTTACGGAAGCTGCATCGAACCGGACCAGGGCTTTGATTGATACAAACACTTCTATACTCACCATACTGTGCCCCCACACACACATTTTACCCTTCCCTTAATTCTCTCTTGCGCATACTTCTCCTATTTCCATACATCCCTCCTACCCTCTCTTCCTCCCAACCTCCCTCTCTTCCTCCCAACCTCCCTCTCTTCCTCCCACCCTCCCTCTCTTCCTCACTCACTCATTCAATCACTCTCTCACTCACTCACTCACTCATTCACCCACTCACGCTCTCTTCCTCTCTCTCTATCTCTCCCTCTCTATCTCTCCCTCTCTCTCTCTCTCTCTCTCTCTCTCTCTCTCTCTCTCTCTCTCTCTCTCTCTCTCTCTCTCTCTCTCTCTCTCTCTCTCTCTCTCTCTCTCTCTCTCTCTCTCTCTCTCTCTCTCTCTCTCCCTCTCCCTCCCTTTCCTTCTCCCTCCCTCCCTCTCTCCCTCGCCCTCCATATCCCTTACTCTCTTCATTTCTCCCCACTTTTATTTTTTCTTCCCTCATTCGCTCTCCATCTCTCTCTCTCTCTCTCTCTCTCTCTCTCTCTCTCTCTCTCTCTCTCTCTCTCTCTCTCTCTCTCTCTCTCTCTCTCTCTCTCTCTCTCTCTCTCTCTCTCTCTCTCTCTCTCTCTCTCTCTCTTTCTCTCTCTCTCTCTCTCTCTCTCTCTCTCTCTCTCTCTCTCTCTCTCTCTCTCTCTCTCTCTCTCTCTTTCTCTCTCTTTCTTCCCCCCTCTCTCTCTCTCTCTCTCTCTCTCTCTCTCTCTCTCTCTCTCTCTCTCTCTCTCTCTCTCTCTCTCTCTCTCTCTCTCTCTCTCTCTCTCTCTCTTTCTTTCTCTCTCTCTCTACTCTCCCTCCAGCCTGAGGCTCTGATGGGATTGCTATTGGCATGGTTCTGTTGTATCGTGAAGTCTCGGAGACATCGGCAGTTGCACCATTTTTTTTTTTTTTAAGCTCACATTTTACCATTTTTTCTTATTTCCTCTCTCTCTCTCTCTCTCTCTCTCTCTCTCTCTCTCTCTCTCTCTCTCTCTCTCTCTCTTCTCTCTCTCTCTCTCTCTCTCTCTCTCTCTCTCTCTCTCTCTCTCTCTCTCTCTCTCTCTCTCTCTCTCTCTCTCTTTCTCCTCTCTCTCTCTCTCTCTCTCTCTCTTTCTCCTCTCTCTCTCTCTCTCTCTCTCTCTCTCTCTCTCTCTCTCTCTCTCTCCCTCTTTCTCCTCTCTCTCTCTCTCTCTCTCTCTCTCTCTCTCTCTCTCTCTCTCTCTCTCTCTCTCTCTTCTCTCTCCTCTCTCTCTTTCTTTCTCTTTTATCGATCTTTTTTTTTTTCTACTTTGACTTGTGCCCACTCTTGGTACCATTCGGATTCCCCGCGGCACGGTTCTGATCTTGGCACTAAATACCGGCGCGGCACCGCGGTCATTTTACATAAGCAAATTGGTTGGGACGACTGATCGGCGCGCGCGCCCCCGGCTGTTCCCGATTCCGGTCCTCTTTTAGTGCCGTCCCGCGTTTTGATTTTTTCGCGTAGTGTCAGCGCCCCCGTCTGCGTGTGCCTACGTGAATCACCATGTCCTTGGATCACGTGTAGGACTCGTGATCGACAGCTATTTCCCTCCCGGAAGAGAGCTCAGAGCTCGTATATGACCGATCTATGGGTAATAGTGTGACCTTACACGCACACACACACAACCAACTCCCCGCCCTCGAAGGTTGGAGTAACGACCCACAGCGTAGCGATACTGAAATTTTTCAGCCCTGGGCGGGATTCGAACCCGGACCGCCGTAGTGGCAGCCAGGAACTCTACCACAGCGCCATGAGTCGTGTGTGTGTGTGTATATATGTGTTTGTGTGTGTATATATGTGTGTGTGAATGTTTGTGCATGTATGTGTGTGTGTGTGTGTGTGTGTGTGTGTGTGTGTGTGTGTGTGTGTGTGTGTGTGTGTGTGTGTGTATGCGCGCGCGCGCGTGATTGTGTTCGTGTGTGTGCGCGTGCACGTATTCTTTTGCATGTCCGTGTGTGTGTGTTTGTGTGTGTGTGTGTGTGTGTGTGTGTGTGTGTGTGTGTGTGTGTGTGTGTGTGTGTGTGTGTGTGTGTGTGTGTGTGTGTGTGTGTGTGTGTGTGTGTGTGTGTGTGTGTGTGTGTGTGCGAGCGCGTGCGCACGTGTGTGTATGTGTGCATGGAAGTAAGTGTATGTATGCAAGAATGCGTGCACGTGAGCGTGTTTTCAAATTCGCAGGCGTACTTGTGCTTGTAGTTCTAACGTCATACACTGATAAAAGTTAAAATAAAAAAAAGATAACAATAAAACTCTAATGGACCTGATGCCCTTGGATTTGATCCAAAAATGTATCCTAAAGATTTTCTCAAGCCTTTTTTTTTCTCTCTCTCTCTTTTGGCACACTTTGATCAATCAATGGATAACCGTTTTATCGAGAGGAAGACAGAAAAGAAAGGAGAAGAAAAAGATAAAACGCTATTTTCGGATTTTCAAATGTTAAATATTTTTTCTTTGTTTCACCCATTTTTTATTTTCTATTTTTCTATTTTCCTATCGTATACACAAACAAATGTTTCTATTAGTTAGATGTTATCGTTTATTTTCCTTTGTATTACGCTCAAACTTCTATAACCCTTTCAGTATGAGACGAAACCATTGGCTGGTTAGGACCATATAATATCACCCAAAAGAAAATATACAAATTGTGTCATCGTAACGTAGGGATAAAACCCAACTACTTCAAGCACATACTATTTGTTACTTCCCAGCCTCTGCAGGGAGTCCTGTACGATAGATAATTGCGAATAATATTCAATTGATTCAAAATGGTAATTACCGACAAAATAGTCAAGTGAGGATGGCAAAACTTTATCATGTGCGCGTCTTTTCTTTTATTCAATTTTTTTCAAACACACAGACCCAGAATACGCCATCTAAGCTATTTATACATCTCTGTGTACTTAGAAAAGCTTCAATAAGCGAAAGTTTTTGCATCTAATAAAGGTTTTCTTCTCACATTGTGTCCACACTGGCCGGTAATCAATTATTTTCAGCGTAATTGTAAAAGTTTCATGATAACACAAGTGACAGAAAAAAGGTTCGTAGAATAATTTTGTTTATAATAAGATCAAAAGGAAGATTATGGATGTCAGCGACAGACATATTGTCAAAATGTTATTGTTAACTGTGAACACACGCATCTTGGAAAGCCAAGAATTCAGAAGTTTGGAAAGTCTACATACTTGGCTGTTGAAAATTACAACATCATGGAAACATCATTACCTCTTTCATATAAAAATCGTCAAGTTCATATTTCTAGAAATTACTTCCCATACTTTATGATTTATGAAACTCTTAAATTTATAATTTAGAAATGTCGGTACTTTGGAAGGATATATTCCAGGCCTGGAAACCCCATACTTAATCATTCTGGAAAAAGGCCACGAGTCCATTATATTTCCCATTGTCTCATCATGATAAGTCCACATATTAAGACACAAGAGATTACGTATTTAATTTTCATAAAACTCGTACGTTAATATCTTATAAAAAAAAAAAACTGTCCTTGTTCCCTAAGTTTCATAATTAATTAGTTCCATGTACAAAGCCTGCTCAAAGGTCTAGTTTGGAGTATTGCAGTGTGTGGAAGAAAGATTAACTTATTGAGATACATTTTTTATTCATTACGAAAGAGAAGTTCTTGGTTTTTTTTTCTAAAACTTATTTTTCAACATGCCCCACCACAAAAAAAAAAAAAAAAAAAAAAAATCACTGTACTAACTCTACTTTACGGAACAAGATTTTTAAGACAGGATTTTATGAAAATGTACTTAACCATTCCAAAGACATATATAGATTGTTAGACTCGATGAGGAAGCACATCTTAGTCAAACCTCCTAGACTTTACTGCATTCAGAACTGTTTGGCATTCTGTCCCCGGAAACGACAACGACTACAGTGACCTACGCCCAATAACGACGACGACGAAAACCAACGACGTCCTTTTCCCTCTCCTCTTCATCCCCCTCCCCTCCTCCTCTTCTTCCCCCTCCCCTCCTCCTCTTCTTCCCCCTCCCCTCCTCCTCTTCTTCCCCCTCCCCTCCTCCTCCTTCTTCTCCCTCCCCCTCCTCCTCCTCTTGCTCCTTCTTCTCCTCCATTAGGCTGATGATCAGAATTTGAATTCGAGAAATCGCTTCCATTTTCCAGATTAGTTTTCATTCCTTTATTTTCTGATGCCGTTTTCTTCTTCTTGGGGAAAAAATGTGCCGAAGGATCGGTGTCTTGGAGGAGCACAGAAGGAGGCGGACAGAAAGGCCCCATACTTAAACTTTTCTTGTAAACAGGTCCGTTGTTAACATATAAACAAACCTAATTGGAAATTGGTATGTTATAACACATTTGTAAAAGTTCACTATAAACCCACTATCGGAGAAATAATAACGGAAGTACAGGAAAACTGTATATTTCGACTACTATCTGTAGTCCTGCTGAAGAGGACTACAGATAGTAGTCGAAATATACAGTTTCCCTGTACTTCCGTTATTATTTCTCCGATAGTGGGTTTATAGTGAACTTATATAAACCTAACCTATGATATATCAAAAAATACATTTAGTTGTTAAGATCTTTATATTTTGTATAGACGAGTTACCCATGCAATGAAAGTGATAGATTTGCGTTGTTTTTGTGTTCTCCTCGCTGTGCAGTGTTTGGTGGATACCAGGGCGTGGTTTGTCCTCGTTATTAAGATCTTTTTTTTATATAGACGAGTTTCCATGCAATGAAAGTGATGGAATTGCATTGTTTTTGTGTGCTCCTCGCTTTGCCGTGTTCCGTAAATACACGGACGGGTTCGCTGTCGTAACTCGGAGGGTGACACAACCCCAAAGCGTCGGTTCGGTTCTTTCGTTTATTGGCCCCGGGAAACGAAGTGGAAGTAACAAGATAGGAGGAGCGTCACTCGCTCGCAGAAGCAACTAACGACTATCAACGGAAAACGGGACGCAGAGCTTCCGCATCACTGCGCCAAAGAATTAAAAGGCGTACACGTGTACGTGTGTGTTACATTTATGTTACTCACGTTTCAGTTATTCGTAATTTTGGCCTATGAAGTGGGTCAGGTTTGGTTTATGTAATAACATTTTTGTTGGTGTATTTGTATGTGGGGGAGTGAGTGGGTGGGGGCGGCTGTGTGCGTGTGTATGTATGTGTGTGTGTGTGTATTTATGCATGCATGTATGTATGTGTATGTATGTATGTATATATGTATACATACATATTTATGTATGTGTGTATGTATGTATATATGTATGTATGCATACATTTATGTATATATGTATGTATGTATATATGTATACATATATTTATGTATGTATGCATGTATGCATGCATGTAAGAAAACATTCTTCCCAATCACTCGATTCGTCATATGAAACTGTCAAATTACTGTTTTGAGGACTTCAGAACCTTCCTATATGGTATACGTGTTCAAAGCGCGCACCATACATTTAAAAAACGCACAATACAATTCGGGAACGTACCATACAATTCGGGAATGCACCATAGGCCAGTATGTCAGTAACGTTGGTACCTTGTTGCCTCCTGTGAAACGTTTACATGGTTTGGTAAAGTTCCCTTCACATAATGCCTCCATTGATGAATTTCGTAAACAGACTAGCCATAATGTACATTCAAATCTGACTTATATTTCAAAGTAACTTGTCCTTCTTCTCAATTATAGTGGATTTGTTATGAAATGTGCGGATTGTAACTATGGACTAAAAGGTTAGTTACATGTACAGAAAAATCACCGGAAGATATTTTTTCCGCTTGAATGGTCAACAAACAGGAATTTCGGACCAAGATACCTCCATTATTTTTTTTTTTTTTTTTTGGGGGGGGAGATTTGTCCCACGGAAGACGACAGCTGTAACCCCCCACCCCCACTCCCCCTACTCCCCGTGGGTCGTTTGTGATGCCTCCCACATCTTCCCATTCGTCCTCAGCTCGTCATCGTTTTTGGGAGGAGTGATGGACCTTAACTCTTCCGCTTCGTTGGTTCATGTTACCAAATCGCTTTTCTCTTCCTCCATATTTTTTGCTTTGTAGTACTGTGCTGTTGGGTGTATTCTTTTAGGTATGTACTTTTTCCTCGTTGATCTTCATACTTCTTCACTCGTTAACACTCTCTCTCTCTCTCTCTCTCTATATATATATATATATATATATATATATATATATATATATATATCCTCTTTCATACACATACACACGAAGACACGCACACACACGCACACACACACACACACACACACACACACACACACACACACACACACACACACACACACACAGAAATACACAAACACGCACGCAGGTTCACATACCCACACACGCATGGATATAGTCATACACACGACACACATACACGTGCGCACACGTACACATACACGCACAAAATGCAGAACGCATAAAACGCGATTTCACGGTTTATCCATTTTTCAAACACACCCTTCCAAACTACCCAAAACCAATCCTTCCCTCCTGTACCACATGCGCACCACTAATCACCACCGCACGCCACAAACCGTCATGCTCCGCCACAGCCCGTCACAGCCCGCCACAGTCCGCCAAAGTTCACCACAGCCCACCACAGCCCACCAAAGTCCGCCACATCCCACCACAGCCCACCACTGTCCGCCACAGGACACCACTGTCCGCCACAGTCCGCCACAAGACATCACTGTCCGCCACAGTCACCACAGTCCGCCACAGCCCGCCAGAGTCCGCCACAACCCACCACAGCCCACCACAGTCCGCCACAGCCCACCACAGTCCGCCACAGCCCACCACAGTCCGCCACATCCCACCACAGCCCACCACAGCCCGCCACAGCCCCCCACAGCCCACCACAGTCCGCCACAACCCACCACAGCCCGCCACAGCCCACCACAGTCCGCCACAACCCACCACAGCCCACCACAGCCCGCCACAGCCCACCACAGTCCGCCACAGCCCACCACAGCCCACCACAGTCCGCCACAACCCACCAAAGCCCACCACAGCCCACCACAGCCCGCCGCAGCCCACCACAGTCCGCCACAGCCCACCACAGTCCGCCACAACCCACCACAGCCCACCATAGCCCACCACAGCCCACCACAGCCCGCCATAGCCCACCACAGTCCGCCACAGCCCACCACAGCCCACCACAGTCCGCCGCAGCCCACCACAGCCCGCCACAGCTCATAGCACAACGTCATCCCAGCCATTCGTCGTCCCGGCCATGCCCCCGCCTCCCGCCTCCACCCTACCATACCTTCTTCAGATGCAGACCACATCTGTTACCAGGAGCTCCAGATCACGGCCACCACAACGTTGACACACATCCATGACATAGCCCTAAACGCCGGGAGAATTAACTCAGCTGAATAAAATTGCTGTCGGTGAGGAGCTAGACGCAGTGACGTTGTGTTTTATACAGAAAAAGGACGCTTGGTTTTATTCATCGTCAGATCCGAATCAGACCTGAAGAAGTGTCAAGCTTCACGGTTTCGTTTGTCCTCAGTGGAGAAAAATGCACGAAAATACGATAATGAAATCGAGAGGGTAAATGAAACTCTGGTAACACGTTCATCAAAGCCTCGTACACTCTTCCTGGTCGCTTTAATTGAAGCCAGCTAAACCAAGAACATGCCAAATGAGCCCAGATCAGACTGTACCATCTAATAACATACCACACCAGATAAATCCAGCCCACACAAACCCAACCCATACCAGGGAAGCCTAGCCCAGACTAACCCAATCCATACGAGCCCAGACTAGCCTAAATCAAACCAGCCCAGACCAGATCAACTCCGAAGACGTCCCTGGTGCTTAAGCCCCACCCCGCGCCGCCGTCTGGCTGGCTCAGCACAAGTAGGATCGACGTTGAGTCCCAAATCCGTCTTCCTTCAGACCTTCAGAGCGACGTCGTGGGGTCTTAGTTATGAAAATACATGCAGCTCGCGTTGCGCGCTCACCACACTTCTACCACAATTTTACCACAATCTTGCCTCATTTCTAGCCTCACCCTTTTCCTCAACCAACATCCTTTGCTCATCCTGGAAACCTCTCGCTGCGCAAGGGTGTTTGGCCGGATGAATAAAATCGCCTGATGGCATCAAGATAAATGTATAAATTGTCAGTGTCGCCGAAAGCGTTAAGGTGCCCTTCAGGCGTTTATTATAGTGATGTGTATAAATTATGAATTTTTCTTCACGCACACACACACACACACACACACACACACACACACACACACACACACACACATATATATATATATATATATATATATATATATATATATAATATTACCGATTGTGCTGGTTGAGTTTGGTCTTATCCAAATACATTTTGCTAAATTATAATTTAACAAAATGAATGTCATCGTTCACTTACGTTAGGTATTTCGCAGAACTTCCACTTATTAGATTACGTGAGGATAAGTCGCAATGTTGTTTTTTTTAAGTAAAAAAGTATGGCAAAACACAATTTGGTGAAATTCGCTTTGGCGAAATGGAAGTGATTGTACTGGGAAAGCATGCCAGATCATTTACTTGTTTATATATTTATTTATTCATTTGTTTATTTATTCGTTTATGTATTTATTGAGTTATCGTCAATAAGGAGTACTGTAAATAATGAGGTGCGAACAGATGACAAGCTCACTTTCTTTCGTCATACATGACAGTAATACCACACTTTTTTTTTATCACCTTTGAGTCACTGTGCCCGTTTTACTTGTCATGAGACTCTGCACAACCTGTCGGAGGGCTCGCCTAATACGGGGATTGGATGAAAATGAAACTAGATCTTCCAGTGTTTCGTGAAGCGTGGTCGGGGACTTGTACAGTCCTTTTGAATCATCACATGTAGCATAGTTGCTAGCGCCTTGGCCTCGTGATTATGGACGCACGGGTCAGGGTTCGAATTCCATAGCAGAGCTTCTAAAAATGTTCACTCAGGACAATCTTCTCGTTCTTAAACGAAACATCCTGATGTAGAAAGAAGCGTCATTGCTTAAGACTCCTGATTAAGTATTTGCTAAACATAGGTTGTTGCATTTCTGATTACATTGGTACCACCTCTGTATCACATTATTACGTCGTCCTTGACACATTATTTCCTGGATCCCTGAGTCACATCAGTTTTATTTCTAAATTGCATTATCTATGTTTCTTTACTACATTTTTACCATACTACCACAGCATACGGACCATAATAGCCAATTCTGTACCTTACCACTATCCAGACCCGTCATTCAGGAGGTGCCAAGATAAGAGGGAGGGAAGAGGGTAGAGGGTAGTGGAATATGTAGGGGAATGGGTGGCAGTGGTTTTGCCTTTGTTTTTTGGCTACCACCCTTGTAAGGGGGAAAAAGCCTTTGGTATATGTATGTATGTATGTATGTATGTATGTATGTATGTACCAGTACCCATGATTCAAGTCATACCTCTGCATCATTACCATATTCGCTCAAGTGACTTTGATGATGATAGGCTCCTCTGAACTGGATAAGCCTGTAATTAAGCTGAACATGGTCCTCTAAATATGATACCTTCGTACCAGTTTTATGAGAAAAGGAAATAAGACTCGTAAGTATAACTGTGACTGGTCCCGTGTTCCCTTTTGTTTATTTATTTATTTATTTATTTTTTGTGACGTAGTCTTTAGTAAATTCGTGTTAGCTAGATCCAATTTACCTTAATTCCTAATCCTACTAATTTCTAATACCGTACAAACTTCGGGATATAACGGATCTGTCCGGTATTTCCATCGGATATAACGGATCCTCGGTTATAACGGATCTTCGAATATAACGACAGACCCCTGTCCCCTATATTGTCCGTTATATCGAGGGTTTGCTGTATTTGAATCAATTGAATGATCTAAAACTGACTTTCGATTGCTTGACCCAATGGTTTATTTGATGGTAACTGGAACAAGTACCTTCAAATAAACGTATGGTCATATGGACCCAAGCCAGTTTGGTGGTTGATGTTGCGTATATAACCATTTTACATAAACAGAATCATAACTGTGGCAGTGAAGCATGATCCCATAACTTATGTAGTAATAGTGCACAGAAACATATGAATACTGTACGCTACCGTATCACGTTCATTTGTCCGTAGTCACACGTAGACATGAGGAAAGGTTTATGAATATGACACTAAGTCACACTGCTACTTCGTCTTGCCCCCCTTCTATGTATTTATGTCCATATACTCGTACGTGGCATAACTCCGTGACACGCTCTCCGCCCACCAGATCACGCCCACCCATATGCAAAGAACCCCCACACATTCCTGGCTTAAGTAAGATTCTTAATACTAGGACTACCACCACGATAGCCTCAACCACCATCGCTTCTATCACCATAACTGCCATGACTGCCACCACAATTACCCCCACCATCACCACCACCATCACCACCACAACCACCACTACCGTCACTTTCACTGTCGTCTCCTAACCTTTACCAGTTTTTGTCACCAAATACTAAACTGCCTCAACCTCCCTATCAGCCACTAACTCCTTGAGCAGTTCTTTCATCACCAGTATAAATCTTTTATCAGTATCGTCATTATTTTCACCAATAATGTCACCACATCCATGCACACCTTCACTTCAATTATCAATATCACATATACCTCGACGAATATTATAAACTTCATCATCTATTCAAACAACACCAACGCCTTCATGTTACCAATTTGCTGTCTTTTCCTCCTTCGTCTCTATCTCCTGTGTCTCCTCTTTCTCATCTTCTTCCTCTTCCTCCTCTTCCTCCTTTTCCTCCTCTTCCTCCTCTTTCTCATTTTCCTCCTCTTCTTCCATCTCTTCCTCCTCTTCCTCCTCTTCGTCATCATCCTCTTTTTCCTCCTTCCTCCTCTTCCTTCTCTTCCTCTTCTTCGTCATCATCTTCTTTTTCCTCATCTTCCTTATCTTCCTCATGTTCCTTGTCTTCATAATTCCCTTCTTCTTCCTCCTTTTCTATCTCTCCCTTCCCCTCTCCTTCTTCTCTCCCTCTTCTCCTCTCCTCCCTTGTTTCTTGCCATTCGTCATTGGTCTGGGGTTCTGGAGTCGTAAATAATCCGTTGAATATTTTGGAATGTGTCTGGGGTCACCTCTGTTAGTAAACAGCAACTGGGGATTGTGCTGGTGGAGCTACACGATACTGGTGAGAAGGTCGAAGCAGGAGGTGGTTGTGGTTGGAGGACGAAAGGAGTAATGAGTGGGTAGAACTAACGGATACAGAAACCTCGCTCTATCGAGAATTACCAAAATGTTTAAATCTTCGTTATTTCAAACTAAAACTCCTTTTGGAATACATACCAGATCATTAGAAAGTGATTCTGGTCTTCTAAACGTTTCGTTCTAGTATGTAAAGACAGACAAATATGGAGGTGAGGTGGCAAAATGAAACATTAAGGCTAGAGTGTGGAGCTTTATTCAGAACCAGACGTTTAGACCTCTTGGGCCTTCCTCAGTCCATATATGTTTCGTTCTAGATATGGTTGACATAAAGTTCCCATCAGAATGAAATAATGATATTCAGGAAATCAAGGGTGGATATCTGTCTAGTAGAATAGCGTTTTGTCAGTGCTTAGGGTGACATAAGAATTTGTTCTTAGTAATAATAAAGATACTTTAATGACTGCCATTTATTTTATATAATTTGTTTCTTTATTATTGTTTGTCTGTTTATTATTATTTGCTTGGTTTTCATTTATTATTAGTTATATGTCGATTTATTATTATTTACGATTTACCTGTTTATCATTTAACAATACCTAGGCATTTATTTATTTATTTTATTTATTAGTATTTATATTTTTTTTATTTATCATTATTATATATTTTTTCGCTTCCGACATAGTCATGGACTAAAAGGTTTCATGTTGTCATGCTCCGTCATTGTAATTTTTTTTTTTTTTTTTTTTTTTTTTTTTGTCTCTTAAAGAAATTTCATTGCGAGGTCAGTCAAGGACACTTGATGCGGTTAGGAAAGTGATTGCAGCCTATCATCATTTTACAAGCTTCCCCCCCCCTTACCCAAGTTCCAGAAGTTTAACCTCAAGAACTTGCTAATCCACTTTGTACATTTCGTTCTCCCTGGAATCAGACAATTTTAATTCAGTTGATGAGGAAACTCCGCACAGAACGAGCCACGATCGAATAGGCAGAAACAGGATGAGTGACTGGATTATGATGAGGAACAGGAGTAGATTGTGACGAGCGATTGGGAAGAGGATTGATTGATAATAAGAAGAATAGTGGAAGGATTTCCTCTGATGAGGGAAGACGGGGCGAGAAAATTGGACACAAGTTGTGATTTGGAGGGAATTGCCTATATTTAGGAGGACGAGGGGAAGTGGAGGGAGCTAATGATTGCTCTCATTGTGTGGGCGTATTGGATGGTGAAGGGAGAGGTGGAGGAGAGGAGAGGGGGAGGAAGGAGAGACTGATGAAGGGAGAGGGCGAGAAGGAGAAAAAAAGGGGAGATTGAGAGATGGTTACGGAGACATGGAACTGTGTGAACATCTGGGCTGTCGAAAGTGTCTCTCCGGTTTTGGTGACTTTTTTGTGGTTCTTGGTACCCGAAGAACGGGGCTCTCAGCGAATGGGCGCTGGCCAGGGGTCAGTCGGCAAGAAGAGAAGGGGGAAGTTAATGTCGAGGAGGAAGAGGAGGAGGAGCAGGAGGAGAAGGAGGAGGAGGGGAAGTCAGTAAACAGGAGGAAGAACAGAAGGAGGAGGTTAATGTGGAGGAGAAAGAGGAGAAAGAAGAGGAGGAGGAGGAGGAGGGGAGGTCAGTAAACATGGGGAAGAACAGGAGGAAGTTAATGTGGAAGAGGAGGAGGAGCAGGAGGAGGAGGAGGAGGGGAGGTTAGTAAACAAGAGGAAGAATGGAAGGAGAAGGTTAATGTGGAGGAGGAAGCGGAGGAGGAGGAGGGGAGGTCAGTAAACAGGAGGAAGAACAGAAGGAGGAGGTTAATGTGAAGGAGGAAGAGCTCCCTGAGGAGGAATAGGAGGAGGAGGGGGAGGTCGGTGAGAGAGAGGAGGAGCAGGAGAAGAAGGTCATCGAGGAGGAGGTCAATGAGAAGGACTAGGAGTATTTGGAGAAGGGAAAAGAGGAGGAGGAGGAGGAGGAGGAGGAGGAGGAGGAATATGAGGCTTTGAAGGAAGAAGTGGAGACCTTCAGGGTTGGAGGTGAAAAAAAAACAAACAGAAATAAGAAAATAAAGACCATGAGGCTGACAAAGGAGGAGGAGGAGGAGGAGGAGGAGGAGGAGGAGGAGGGGTGATAGTGATAGTAGTGGTAGTGATAGTACTGTGGTGATAGTGCTGCTGTTGGTGCTGTGTTGACTTTATCGGAAGAACATGTGAAGAGAATAAAGTGGAAAGCGAAGTCGAAGTGTAACCCTGGCCGCCTACGCTCGCAAGGATATAATGTGTGTGATCTTGCCTTCCATGCATTGCAACCGCAACACGCGGATAAGAACTCAAAGGGAAGCGCTCGCGCAAACACACGTACACACACGCGCGCACACACACAGAGATAGGGATAGAGAGAGAGAGAGAGCGGGAGAGAGAGAGAAAGAGAGAGGGAGGGAGGGAGCGAGCGAGGGAGAGAGAGCCGGAGCGAACGAAAGAAAGAGAGAAAGCGAGAGCGAGCGAGTAAGAGAGAGAGAGAGAGAGAGAGAGAGGGAGAGAGCAAGAGAGAGAGCGGAAGCGAACGAAAGAAAGAGAGAAAGCGGGAGCGAGCGAGGGAGAGAGAGAGTAAATGAGAGGGAGATAGATAGAGAGAGAGCGTGAGTGAGAGCGAGCAAGCGAGCAAGTTATTATAATGTGTAGCGCGTAGGTGCTTGCCGGTTTTACTCGAGAGCAAATTGGCGTCCAGACAGCAATTAGCGTCTCTGGACCTGTAATTGTCGCCGCCGAATTGGGCGTTTGATGATATGGAGATTATGAATAGAAGAGTGTTTTTATTTTTATTTTTATTTTTATATTTTTTTCGCGAAGTGTGTCCGTGTTTTTTGTGCTCGCGTGTATGCTTGCTTTGGATGTGAGTAATCGAGTGTTTTTGCAGGTTTCAAATTGCATATATATATATATATATATATATATATATATATATATATATATATATATATATATATATATATATATATATATATATATTATCTAATTTCATTTATCATTATTATATTATCATAAAATTTTATTTATCATTATTATAATTTTTCGCATACGACCTAGCTATGGACCAAAAGGTCTCCTGTCGGCATGCTCCGCCTTTGTAATCCTTTGATTCAGATTTGAATTATGAACGGTTTTTTTTAATCTAACGTTTCATACCTTCAGTCGTAGGTTCTTTCTTAAACAGAAATACAATCATTTGGCATAAACCATACATACATACATACATATACCAAGGCTTTTTCCCCTTTACAAGGGAGGTAGCCAAAAAGGAAAAGGCATAAAATCATTCCCACCCATTCCATCCCTGAATACACTCCACACCCCTCCACCCTCTCTCTTATCTTAGCTATATCGTGGATCTAGTTTTTAGCATTGAGTTCGTCTGTCGTCAATATTGTTTCATTTCGCCAAATTTCAAGACCATAGGGCAGTTTTTCCAACCTTTTCTGGCTTGAGTCACCCTTGCCAAGCCTTTCAGAAGTCCCCGGCACCCTTATTAGAAAATCTGAATTCTAGTTTGTCAGTATTTTGTTGATTCAACATCAGTGTAACAAAATTTCGTCCCCAGATAATATGAAAATACTCATCTTTACACTGATGCTGCTTCAATGAACAAAAATGGATGACAGAGTCGGTAATACGATAATTATTTTTGCCCTCAATTTTGGCGGCACCCTCAGTTCATCTCACGGCACTCTTTGGTGCCGCGGCACACTTGTTGGGAACCACTGCCTTAGGGCTTTGTTATTTCTATTTTCGCTTGTATCAATAATCAAGATAGACTTGCGCTGTCTTGTGAGACGTGGAGTTAGCTGTGTAGGAGTGCTTAGGTCACGAAGAAGATGGAGAAGAGGAAGAAGGGAGAGATAAAACAGAAGGCAATAGTGAAGAACTAGAAAATCATGTAGGAGGAAGAGGAGTGAGAGGAGGGAGGGGAGAGAGGAGGAGGGGAGGAATGTAAGCGGGAGAGAGAGAGGAAGTGAGAGGGCAGGATGGAGAGGGAGAGGGAGGGGGAGGAGGGCAGACTGGAGGAGAAAAGGAGAAAGGGGAGGTAAGATATTGCAATATGTCCGGATGGTAACCTGAAAAAAAATGTTGAATAATTTATTTCCTGCACAAATGTTCACCGTTATTGCCACGCTTGGTGGAAAAAAATTAAAGAAGGAAAAGAGAAGAGAGAAGGAAAAAAGAGGGAAGATTGTAATGAGGGAAGTTTGAAGGAATGTATGAATAAAAAAGAGGAACACACATTAATTTGTCTGGTAACATATTTTACCCATTATATATGTATGTATATGTTTTTATGTGTGTGTGTATGCATAAGTATTCATATGTGTATATATATCTATATGTATACGTATATATATACTTACATATAAGTATATTATATATATATATATATATATAAAATATATATATATTTGTGTGTGTGTGTGTGTGTGTGTGTGTGTGTGTGTGTGTGTGTGTGTGTGTGTGTGTGTGTGTGTGTGTGTGTGTGTGTGTGTGTGTGTGTGTCGGTCGTAAAAATATACAAATACCATTATTTGCAATGGAGCGTCTAGGGCCTTCTATGGACCTGTAATACCCGTATTTCTTTAAACCGAACACATTTGCGATATGAATAAAACTATTAGGTCGTAAAAGCGCAATTGCGTCGGAAATTCATGACTTAAAAGTATACAAGCTCTTTAAAAGACATCAGGCAGTGTAGTACGTACAAGTGGGAACAACTTTGCATGCGTTGTATCACATTGAAATGATACTTTGACAAGGCTGAAATATATTGCCAACATATCATTTTGCGGCTGTGGTGATGCCATAGCGAGAGCATGTAATTTATGGCCAAGGGGCTGTCATGACAATTCGACGTGGCTGACTGCTGTTGCTTTGTACGGCCGCGCAATGAGCTGTAATTAATGTGTTAGTGTTTGACGTTTTCGTGGTGATGTGCTTTCTGTGTTAACAGGTGACACAGTAATAAACATCAAAGCCATTGCCTTGGAATGAACGTTTGTGATGTTATTATGACGTCATTGGACAAAGGGAACGTTTGTTGTATTGACGTATTGATGACGTCACGGAAGGTTGTAGGACAGGTGTGATACAGATGTGATTGCAAGCTTGAGGGTAGTAATTTAATCATCACATGTCTGTCTGTCTCTGTCTGTCTGGTTCCGTATGCCTGTCCTGTCTGTCTATATATGTATCTGTCTGTCTGTCACTGCGTGAACATGTGTTTATATGTCGGAGACCGTGATTACGAGCGAGTATTGACGGAGGATCCATGATGTGATTACCTGAGGCATTGGGTTGTGTGGAAAGATGTTTGCTTAGAAGGAGATGACGGCCTTGGTGATGTTGATGATAGAATTGGTGATGTTAGTGGTAGATGTTGATGGGGTTAGTGATGTTAAAGGTGGGTATTGATAATGTTGGTGATGTGGTAGGTATTGATGGGGTTAGTTGATGTTAATGGTGGGGTATTGATGATTTTGATGATGTGGGAGGTATTGATGATCGTGATGTTGATGCTGGTAATGTTGGCTGTAGTGGATGTTGATGATGATGGTGTGTAATGAAGTTCGTAGTGATGTGGTGATGGTGATAGTATCAATTGTGATGTTGACGTTGTCGGTGAGAGGAGCTAAAGTGAAGTTGAAGTATGCTTGTTGCAAAGGAAAGCGAGATCTGAGCCGGGAGATGGGACATAAGGAGCAAAGACGCCTGTTGAATTGATTGAACTCTCGTCCTTACGACCAGTGGAATAGGGGAACGTGTCGAGCTCTTGGAAGTTTGTTAGCAAAGGTGTAGTAGTCTTAAGCCAGGAGGAGGTTCTCAGAGGCTCTCAGAGTGAAAAACAAGTCTGAGCCAATTTGGGTGGAAGGAGATATAAAAGAAGGGAAAGGAAAAGTCGTTATATTAGAAATAGCAATGGTAATGTTAGTAGTATCAATAACGGTGGAGGCAGTGGTGGTGGTGCTGGTGGTGGTGTGGTGGTGGTGGTGGTGGTGGAGGAGGAGGAGGAGGAGGAGGAGGAGGAGGAGAGACGAAATAACATTTGGAGAAGAGAGACAAAATGATGAACGGAAGAATAGACGGAAGAAAACGGATGTTAGGAAATCAAATATGAAAGTACAGTAAACCCTCGATATAACGAACGATACGGGGACAGGGGTCTGTCGCTAAATCCGAAGATCCGTTATAACCGAGGGTCCGTTATATCCGATGGAAATACCGGACATATCCGTTATATCCGATGGAAATGCCGGATAGATCCGTTATATCCGATGGAAATACCGGACAGATCCGTTATATCCGATGGAAATACCGGACGGATCCGTTATATCCCGAAGTTTGTCCGGTATCAGAAATTAGTAGGATTAGAAATTAATAGAAGTGAAATAAAGAGAGGGGGTGAAAAACAGAAATAAGGAAGAGCAAAATGGAGGTCGATAGAAGTAAAAGATAAAGCGAGGGACTGAAATTTAATTCATAATAAAAAACCGGATGGTTTTATCCTCCTGGCTCTCGATCAGTGGGCGACCATTTTCAGACTGGGGGTCGACCCTCAGCTGAGTTTAGTTCGAAGCTTTAAGATTCGTTTAGATAAAACACCTAAGCAAGATGCTGTAATGCCTGCCATTTATTTTATATTATTTGTTTAATTTTTGGGTTATCATTTGTCTGTTTATTATTATTTGCTTGATTTTCATTCATTACTATTATTCACTATTTTCCTTGTTTATTATTTAACTATACCCATGCATTTATTTATTTTATTCATTATCATTTATGTTGTCATGATTTTTATTTGTTTATTTATCTATCATTATAATTTTTTCGCATCTGACCTAGTTATGGACCAAAAGGTCTCCTGTCGGCATGCCCTTCCTTTGGAATCCTTTGTAACCCTTTGTAACGCCTGGATGGCATTGCCTGCAAAGTAGTGATGGTTCTGAATTTCTGCCACAAGGATACGAGTATGCGGTTGTGCTCTGCATTGATGACGAGTATCATAGATAAAGAATGTTAAAACTAATTAACTTTGTCCTCTTTTTATTATTGAAAAACGGAGGCATGGAGAAAGCTTCATACAATATGTGTACGTGTGTGTGTGTGTGTGTGTGTGTGTGTGTGTGTGTGTGTGTGTGTGTGAATGCATGGATGTGTGTGTGTGCGTGCGTGTATGTGTGTATGTATGCGTGTATGAATGTGTGCGTTTACGTGCGTATGTGTGTACGTCCGTTTACATACGTGTACATGCGTGTACGTGTGTATACGTGCGCGTGTGTACGTGTGTGCGCGTAAGCGGGCATGTGTATTACCACAAAAACAAAACATTTTTCTCGTTCATAATGAAAGCCAAACAAAAGCCAGTGGACTAAATCTGTCATAACAGGACAAGTCTCCCACAAACAGATTCGAGTATTTACAAATAAGTAAAGTAAACATCTCGCTGCTACATTGTAATGTTGAATTCCCTTATTAAGTCCTATGGAGTTTTTGCCCACAGCGATAGATCTTTTGATCAAGAACCAGATTCAGGTATTGGCAGTCGAATGTTGTAACACAAACAGAATAATACAAGCTATACAGCTATATAAGGAGGAAGAGGAGGAATAAGAGGAAGAGGAGAAAGAGGGGGAGGAGGAGGAGGAGGATTAAGAGGAAGAGGAAGAGGAGGAAGACCAGAAGAAGAGTGGTAGTTATAACGAGGATAAAGGTGAAGCGAAAGAAAGGAAGAAGAGGTGGGGGAGAGGAAGGAGGAGAGGGAGAGGAAGAGGAAAAGGAGAAGGCGGAAGAGGAAAAGGAGAGAGAGGAGAATGATATTAGGAGGAAGAGGCGGCAGTGGAACTGAAAGAGAAGCTCTACGAAATCCGTGAAAGTGGCAAATATATTGAGCAAAAGATTTTGAGGAGAGTTCGAACGAGATGAAGCCGCGGAGGAAGGAAGAAAAGGTGGAGGAAGCCGCGGAGGGGGGAGAAAAGGTGGAGGAATAGGCTCAAGGAACGGTGGAGATGGGAGAGAGGGAGAGGAGGGAAGAATTTTTTTTGTCGTACAGCATCAACCACAGCTATCCTGGCTTCGTTGAGGATCAGGAGGAAATGGGGAAGGTTGGTGGAGGAAGAGGAGGAGGAGGAGGAGGAGGTCAGTAAACAGGAGGAAGAACAGAAGGAGGAGGTTAATGTGGAGGAGGAAGAGCTCCCTGAGGAGGAGTAGGAGGAGGAGGAGCTTGTTGAGAGAGAGGATGAGCAGAAGAAGAAGGTCATCGAGTAGAAGGTCAATGAGGACTAGGAGTACTTGGAGGAGGGAGAAGAGGAGGAGGAGGAGGAAGAGGAGATCGGGGAGAAGGAATATGAAGTCTAGGAAAGGGAGGAGGAAGGTTTGGTGGTCGATGAGGAAGTCGAAGAGAAGGAGGTGAGTAATTAAAAAAAAATAGGGGAGAGGGATGAGAGGTGAGGAGATCCATAAGAATAAAAGGAAGACAGGGGAGGGAAGAAAAATATTGTAATTGGATATTGAGAAGGAGGAGGAGGAGGAGGAAGGGGAAGAAGAAGAGAAGGGGGAAGAGGAGGAGGAGGAGGAAATTGAATGTAGGGGGAGAAAATGGCTTTGGTTTTGTTTTGAGGATGTGGGGGAGGAGGGAAGAAGTTAGGCTTTGACGTGGGTGCCACGAGCAGAGGAACAGAGGTATGAGAAGAACTTGAAATGTATTCTAACCCTTTCTCTGCAAAGGGGGTACTTGATGATTCTAACCCTTTATCTGCAACTGGGGTACGTGATGATTCTAACCCTTTATCTGCAAATGGGATACTTCATGATTCACACCCTTTATCTGCAAAGAGGGTACTTGATGATTCTAACCCTTTATCTGCAAAGGGGGTACTTGATGATTCTAACCCTTTATCTGCAACTGGGGTACGTGATGATTCTAACCCTTTATCTGCAAATGGGATACTTCATGATTCACACCCTTTATCTGCAAAGAGGGTACTTGATGATTCTAACCCTTTATTTGCAAAGGGGGTACTTGAGAAATCTCTTTCTCTGTAAAGGTGGTACTTGATGATCCTAATCCTTTATCTGCAAAGGGGGTATTTTATGATTCTAACCCTTTCTCATCAAAGAGGTACGTCATGATTCTAACCCTTTATTTGCAAAGGGGGTACTTGATGATTCTAACCCTTTCTCATCAAAGGGGGAACTTGATGATTCTCACCCTTTCTCTACAAAGGTGGTGCTTGATGATTCTAACCCTTTCTCTGCAAAGGGGGTACTTGATGATTATAACCCTTTCTCTGCAAAGGGGGTACTTGATGATTCCAACCCCTTTCTCTGCAAAGGAGGGACTTGATTATTCTAACCCTTTCTCTGCAAAGGGGAACTTTATGATTCTTACCCTTTCTCTGCAAAGGGGGTACTTGATGATTCTAACTCTTTCTCTACAAAGGGAGTATTTGACGAAACTCTGATGAGCAAAGCGCAGTGCCAGTAACAAAAGCCTCGTCTTCACGTGAAAATTCCTCTGACATTGTCGAGATGGCTTTAGCTCCTCTTGTATTACCAGGTTTCTCTCTGCAGAATCAAGGCTTCTGGGTTCAATCTGAACAAAGCCTGTAAAGTATTTTGTGGTAGCAAAGGAATTAATCCTTTTCCTAAAGATTCAAGTCCTGTATGGTTATTCTGACTGATGCCAGGCGAATTTATTCATTTAAGAGGAGTTCCGTAGAGCAGCGTTTCTCAACCTTTTTCCCCTTTTGTAGCCTTTAAAGTAGATTGCATGTATCAAGGAACCCCTGCGCAAAAAAAAACCACATATACCATATCTTTCTCATTTCATTTTCATCGTAAAAATAGGTTAGATAGGATGATGTCTATATTACATTATTACAATAACCAAGAATATGTGCGTTTTTAATCATATTACGTATATGAAATTAAATAAAAAATAAAAAGTGCCTTAGCTTATCTTACTTGTTCTCGCGGAGCCCTTAGGGGCCTTTTGCGGAACCTTAGGGTTCCGGGGAACCCTAAGCTTGAGAAACGCTGTTGTAGAGTCTTGTGACTACGTCGATTAACCCTCTCCTAGTGACTTGGGTCACATAGTTCCTCTGGGTGTTGCTTGGTAATTTTCTTACGCTAAGGTTAGCCCATGGTCGTAAGTAAAATATTAATATAATTGATACGTTGATTAATTCTCTTTGTTAATTTCTCAACTAAAACGACAATGCACCTTAGATATTTTCTTCTGGCTAATTTTACGTGGTTTTATTTTGTTCAAGAAAGGGAAGTCATGAAGAAAGAATATTAGATATAGATGAGCACATAGGTGATAGTAGATAGATGAATGATTTAGTTAGAAGGAAAGAAAGGCAAACCCATAGGCAAATAGGCATATAGGGTGAGTGGAAAAGGTAAGAAGTAATAAGAACATAAGAATGAATGAGACTGCAAGAGACCATAAGGCCTACACTAGGCAGCTCCGTATCCATCACCACCTGTCATCCCCATCCGTAAAGTTGTCTAATCGATTATGGTATTCAGTCAATATATAGGGGTTAGACAATTAGACAGACACGGGAGTATGAATCGACAGGCACGTTAACAAACACCAGAAAGGACACTCAGTTTTGGGTGCCGAGTTTCGAAACTCGACGGGACTTTTTGATGGACGAAACCTAACTGGAATTGGAATTCGGAAACTTGGAATCGGGAATCGGGAGTGTGTTGTTCCTTCCCCAAAATCATTCTGTGTTTAATAGACCCATTAACCGG
>NC_134789.1:58695031-58720031 GCF_046742065.1 Oratosquilla oratoria
GGAGGGAGGAGACATGGGGAGGGAGGAGACATGGGGAGGGAGGAGACATGGGGAGGGAGGAGACATGGGGAGGGAGGAGACATGGGGAGGGCGGAGACATGGGGAGGGCGGAGACATAGGGAGGGAGGAGACATAGGGAGGGAGGAGACAAAATAAGGTAGGAGACACTGGGATCCCATTCCATCTGGAAGACGTCTCGTCTTTGAACCTTTTGCTGGTCAGGGGTCTCCCTCGTCTGAATGAAATCGCCTGGCGCTAGAAAAGAGTCTGAATCAAGGGAAACTGTCAAGACAGAAGACCTGAAGGCTATGTGTGTGTGTGTGTCTGTGTGTGTGAGCGCGATCGCATGTTTGAGTCTATGCCCTCTAAGAGCCTGAGAGGTTAATGCTTGATACGCACAAAAAGGGCATTAGTGGAGAGCCCCCAAAGAATAGATAGGTGGAGGTAGGGAGGGAGGGACTGGGGGGAGGGAGGGAGTGTGGGGGAGGGAGGGAGGGAGGGAGGGAGGGAGGGAGGGAGGGAGGTGTTGAAGGAGCGACAGAGTGAAGTCTTAAGTGATTGTCTCCATGGAGGCAAGAGGTTTTGTCCATCCACCAACGAGAGGAAGTGGATGTGCAACAAACAAGGAGATTATCGACAAAGGTGAGAGCAAAGTCACGAAAGGAGATGTGTGTTTGTGTGTTCATACATACACGCGCGCACACACACACACACACACACACACACACACACACACACACACACACACACACACACACACACACACACACACACACACACACACACACGTACACAACCTCGTGGCGCATTGGTTAGAGTTCTCGCTTGCCACTATGGCGGTCCGGCGTCGAATCCCACCCAGGGCTGAAATAATTTCAGTATCGCTGCGCTGTGGGTCGTTAATCCAACTCTCGTGGGCGGGGAGTTGGGGGGTATGCGTGTAACGTCACAGCATTACCGATAGATCGGTCGTATATGAGCTCTGAGTTCTCTTCCTGGAGGGAAATAGCTGTCGATCACGAGTCCAACACGTGATCCAAGACCATGGTGAATCACATACACAAACACACACACACACATTTTACCTATATCACCAAAAGTAAGGGTATTAATAAGTCTAATATTTTTCGAAATATTAAAAGAAAACATGTATCATTTAAGTGAATTTCGAAAACGAATAATTACTGCGTGATTTCCATACATCATTTCCCATATCTATATTTTTGTGGAAGCAAAGTTCATATTTAAAACCTGATATTTGTTATTCTGGATGGAAAGAGTCCGATTGAGATGTAGGAAAAAATCAGTTCTATAAGCTTTTTATTAATATTAATGATGTTTATTTCATGGAACTGTCGATTAATAACGATCATATCCTCCCGACAACACATCCAGTTGTAACCCTCACTAACCATCGCCAACCATGCACGTGATTCACACACATGTGAGATGGTACTCGTCCGCATTAAGCCTCTTATGTAGCAACCCTGTTACACCAGTTACAAAATGATTGTGTGACACATATTGTCATCCATGATTGTGTATGCGTACTTAGTCACTTTAAAAGTACGTGTACACTCTAGATTAAAATCTAGCTAGATCTGGCTTTGTCTAGCGAGACTGATTTAGATTGTGTGTACACTAAAATAAAATTTGCTCTCCCTAGAACTCCGATGAAGGAGTGGTAGATTAGATGTAGCAAGACTGCTCTGCCGTTAATTGTACACAGGTGTTCGCTTGACGAGGAAGTTTCACACAGTCAGACTTAAGACTTGTGTGTGGTGAGGTGTCACGGTCCAGACACCTGGCTGCTGCAGCAGCAACATTAGTCATTACATATAATCATGAAGTGATTCCTTTGTACTTTTTACAGTCACATTATGAGCCCTCATGCCACTTTTCTTGTTTTTTTATTTTCCTCATTTGGCAATGCAGTTCATACCACGTTAATGTGATTTCTGAGTCAGGGGTAATGTATGTCTTTTCTTTATTGCGGCACACCATCAACGATATATCCCTCAATCCTGGGAACTCTTCATATTGCTGTATTAATAGCACTGTCTGATCACTATCCCATTTCCATTTTTCCTTGGACGTCATTTTATTTGCGTTGTGCAGCAGTTCTCTTCCTAGAGCGACAAAATCTATTTAAGTTGACAAATAGATCAAGAGCGGTCTCAGTACGTCCTCTCCACTTCGTGTCCACTACAATAACTAGACTACAACAACTCTACCGAGATCGGAGACTAAGTCAAGCTATAGTACTCTCACTGATGTTTATACTATTTAGAGAGCTTTAGCTAGAGGAAATCTAGCTAAAATGTCTATAATGTACACGTAGCTTAATAGAGTGAGTGACAGGAGGGAAGGAAGTGTTTTTTAATTTGGGAGTGAAATGTCACTCCCACGGGCTTTGAGCCCGTGCGGTGGTGTTTGTGTAAGACACACCTTGTAGAGAGGAAGTAGGATGATGTAGCTAGTCAGAGGAGCATAGGGGGCAGTGGAAAAAGAGAGGCTGCAGCTGTTAGAGCTGCGGCGGACGCTCTAGTAGATGACGGAGTTCATAGGGGCTTTGGAGGCGGCAGAGGCTCGTTAGGGAAGGGAATATAAGGCGATAAGAAAGTTGGAAGGAAAGGACGGCTTTTTTCGTTACCTACAAGTAGGTAAACAAACATCGACCAAACCGAGAAATTGTTTGCTGATATATCGTACGTTGAGCGCTAGTCAGCGAGAGAGATCTAAAGCGGGATCCGTTCTGTTAGCCATTCATGATGTCATCGCTCTCCTTTCTATCCGAAGGACCCAGGCCACGGCCTCATTGTCGCAAATGGGGAACTCGGCCAGTCACCAGAGCGTGTGCAAAGGCGTTCTGGCCTTTTATTTTATTTTATTTCTATTCATTTATTTATTTATTTATTTATTATTATTATTATTATTATTATTATAATTTTTTTTTTTTTTGAGCTTACAGACTTCAAGTACCGTTCTCACTTCGCACAGCTGTGAAGGTCGACAAAGTGTCATCGTCTGGTTCTATTTAGTCTTCGTCAAGGTTACCGGTGAAGATCAGCAAAACAAGGACTCTGTCACAGACGAAGATGATAATAATCTTCTTTAGTTTTCATCTCACCACGACCAGTCAGCGGTTTTCTTTGGTATGACGCCGAACCACACAAACATCTTGGTCTGATATTTTTTGGGCTTTTATTCTATTTTTTCTTCTTTCAAAAATTATTGTCGCGGTTCATTTCTTCATTATTCGTTTCATATTTGATTAGAATCATATCTTGTGAAATATTAGACATGAACATTCAGACTAATTCTCCAAAACTAGATACACTGCGTAGCCCATAGGATCGTGCAAAATATAATTACGCCCCCCTACACGCACACATATGCATAAGCACACACGCACACACACACACGCACACACACACACACACACACGCACACACACACACACGCACACACACACACACACACACGCACACACACACACACGCACACACACACACGCACACACACACACACACGCACACACACACACACACACGCACACACACACACACACGCACGCACACACACACACGCACGCACACACACACACGCACACACACACACACACACACACACGCATATACACACACACGCATACACACACACACACGTGTGGCGCAGTGGTAGAGTTCCCGGCTGCCACTATGGCGGTCTGAGTTTGAATCCCGCCCAGGGCTGAAATAATCTCAGTATCGCTGTGCTGCGAATTGTTACTCCAACTCTCGTGGGCGGGGAGTTGGGTGTTTGTGTGTGTGTCCGTGTAAAGTCACAGCATTACCCATAGATCGGTCATATACGAGCTCTGAGTTCTTATCCAGGAGGTTGATAGCTGTCGATCACGAGTCCAACACGTGATCCAAGACCATGGTGAATCACACACACATACAGAAAGAGAGAGAGAGAGAGAGAGAGAGAGATTTGCACCCACAGAATCTTGCAGTTCTTGAAGCAGTAGGCTGAGACCCTCATGGTAAAAAGAAAAATAGTTAAAAAACGACAGGAAGCGACCCAGGATGTCAGAAGTAGGTGAGGAAAGGAGAAGAGGTGCAGTTAGTGGGAAAATGAAAAGTAAAAGAGTAGAAAATTACAGAAGAAGAGAAAAAGCGGAGGAGGAAGAGAAGGGGAAGAAGAAGAGAAGAAGAGGAGAAGGATAAAAAGGAGGACGAGGTGCAAGAAGAATAGGGAAAAGTTAACGAAAAGAAAAAAGATAAGAGAAAACAGAGAAATGAGAGGAAGAGGAGTAGGAGAAGGAAGAAAAGGATTAGGAAGAGGAGGAGGAAGTAGAAGACGAGGAGGAAGAATAGGAAGAAGAGGAGGAGGAAGAGGAGGAAGTGGATGTGAAGGAAGAGGAAGAGGAGAAGGAGGAAGGGGAGAAAACTTAATGATGGTGTAGTGGATTAAGTGGAGCAGGCGACGTTTGAGGTGGTGGTGGTGGTAGGGTGAGTGGTGGTAGGGTGAGAAGTGGTAGGGTGAGTGGTGGTAGGGTGAGTGGTGGTAGGGTGAGTGGTCCACCAAGTAGGGTGAGGGAAGAAGTACTTCCGCACCGGACAAATTACACAATCTTGAAACGCAACAGCGGGGAACCGCAGGCAGATCGCCAGCGGACGCGGCACGTGCGAGCACTCAACCGAAAACCCGAGGAAGGGAACATTTGTGCCCCGTCTTGGAGGGGAAGGTCTGCAGAGCGGTCTGGGGGAGTGGGGGGTGTCCGGGGGGAGGGGGGGATGGTGAAAGAGGTTATGGGTAGCTTGTGTTGGGGTGAGGAGGCTGAAGTATGAGGCTAAGAATGAAGGAGAATTTGTAGATGAGAGAACGGGTGGGCAAAGGAAGTTGTTGAAAAGTCACTATGTAGCCAGATGAAACTTGATGAGGCTGATTACCTCATCAGGGTAGTAGAATTCTGTTCAATTTGTAGTCAGGAGTAATTTAAACTGCGTAATTTAAAATTAAATTTTTATTATTTTTTAATTAAAAATTTAAACTGAGTAATTTTAAATTCCCAAATGGTGTAGGAATTCTATTCAATTGGCCCGTCCGCCATGAAATACATAATACATTGAAAATAATTAAATCTTTGAACAGAGTATGCAAATAACAGTATACATATATAAATTCAACAATACAATAGTCATCCTCATACAACATATATTATTTGGAACATACTGTGTAATTTAAAAGACATGTATAGTAATCCTATACAGAATAATAATTTAATAAACAGTATGATGTGTACACTTAGGGGACACTAGTAGTGGCAGCGTGTTGCTACAAACTACCTAGCGTGGGCCACTGGCCAGAATAGAATACTAAAGACTATCCAGGGTTTTATGACATGAATTTAACCCTTCCCATACTAAACCTCAATAAAACTTGTCTTCAATTAACACCCATGAATTGGATTTCCAATACTAATAACCAGAGTACTTTATAACTCTCGGTTTGTCTTAGACGAAAGCAGAATCTTTGACACAGTTGATGCCTTGTTGGTTTCTCTGTTGAATAAAACTGCCTGGTGAATGTCAGGATCATATACGGGGTGGCCAAGGAAACCATATCAACAATGAAAAATATTGTATTAGTTACAGTGTGATAAAGCACTACAGAAACAAGCGTACGGTCGCTTCGTAAGCGGAATCTAGACTGACTCCGACGCCAAGCCACGCCACCAAGCTCAGACTTGTCGGGAAAAACGTACACGCTTAATATGAACACTTGGTTTTCACAATAATACATTGAATATACGATGATAAATAAACAATATTACAAATACGTATGTACAACACACAAGGAGTACTATGTCACCATTACAATCAACATACTTGTGAATAACATGGAAAATAATAGGCATGGCATAGCTTAGGAATCTTGCCATATGCATATATGTAGTACGATAAAATATTATATGATATAATGAAATATGATGTAATAATAATGAAATATGGTATGATGTAATATAGTAATGATAATGTAATGTAATGTTATAATGCAATATAATATATGATGTAATATATGTAATACATTACTATATAATTTAAGATTATATAATGTAATATAATATAATTGATATGCTACATATGATACAGTATATGGTATGCTGTAATATGTGATATAGTGTAATGTAATATAATGCAGTATGATATATGATGTAATATGATACGATATATTGTATATATTAAAGTATGATACTGTTAAAAAGGCAAGTGTAGAGAGAAATGTAATAAAATGAAGTATGATTAGGAACCTCGCTGTCTGAGCGGGTTAGGGCGTCGTTACTTACGGCGAAGGTCGAGGGGATGGCGGTTTGAGTCCTGCCACCGGCGAAGTTGAACCACGGGCATGATTCATTACATTCCACGCTACAAAGTCCTGTGTAAGGGGTACCGTCCTAGCCTTCCGATAGGGGGAGTTTTTCACGTTAAACCATGTCATGATTTGGGTGTTGGGAAAATGGCTTTGCTAGCTTAGAACGAGGATAAAGGAGAGGTAAGGTGTTTGCCCTACTAACAAGGTAGGGGGATTTCGGGGGATTATTTTATCCTTGTATTAAACGAGTCCGGAGAGGAGGTTCTGAAAGAGGTAGAGGGGTTGGGGGGAGGTCAACATAAAGAGGTTAGGTCAAAGGTTATCTTTTCAACCCATTTTTGGCTAAGCAAGTAGAGTACCAAGTAGACCACGGGAGTAAATGAATTAATAGTGTGGGTGTGATCAATGTGGGGACCCGCTGAAGACGGATGTTCTAGGCTCGTTTCACACGGATCGACTTTTCGCCGTGCGCCATCCACGGCACGACGTCGTGCTCTCAAATAATCATGGATGTGTTATCCTCGGCAATTAAAATTGATATTTCGAACTATGTGTTCTTGTCATTATCTGCACTTCATATGTATTGATTCTTTGCCAAATAAACTTATTATTACTATTATTATATAGTTAAGGAAACGCATCTTCTTCACTCTAGATGCGGACAGAGTATTTTATTCGTCTCGTGGTAACCCTCAAGTGACGAAGAAATTGAAACTGGTTTAATTGTAGATTAAGTTAATTGCCAATCTAACAAGAAAGCCTTGGCAACAAGGAGGACGCCAGAGGTGCTTGTTACACAGATCACCAAAAATCGTTGCATTGTGTCTGGAACAGTTTCTGTGTTACCGAATAGGAGGAGGAGGAGGAGGAGGAAGAGGAGGAGGAAAAGGAGGAAGAGAAGGAGGAGGAGGAGGAAAAGGAGGAAGAGAAGGAGGAGGAGGAGGAACAGGAGGGATAGGAGGAGGAGGAGGAACACCAGGGGTAGGAGGAGGAGGAGGAAAAGGAGGAACAGGAGGGGTAGGAAGAGGATAAGGAGGAGGAGGATGAACAAGAGGAGTAGGAGGAGGAAGAAAAGGAGGAACAGGAGGGGTAGGAGGAGAAGTAGAAGGAGGAGGAGGCGGAACAGGAGGGGTAAGAGGATAAGGAGGAGGAGGAACAGGAGGCGTAGGAGGAGTAGAAGAAGAAGGAGGAGGAGGAGAAGGAACAGGAGGGGTAGGAGGAGGAGGAGGAGGGGAGGAGGAACAGGAGGGGTAGGAAGAGGAGGAGGAGGAACAGGAGGAGGAGGGGAGGAGGAGGAAGAACAGGAACGGTAGGAGAATGAGGAGGAAAAACAGGAGGGGTAGGAAGAGGAGGAGGAAAAGGAGGAACAGAAGGGGTAGGAGGAAGATAAGGAATAGGAGGAGGAGGAGGAGGAGGATGAGGAGGTGGTCAATGGTTGTAGGTTGCCAGCTCTCCTTTCGCTAAAAAGCGATGAAAAAGAGAAAGTAGATAAAAAGAGTAAAGAGTATATCGATGTGCTGTAGACACGGGCGTTGCGATGAGGACATGATCCTCTGTGACGCCCATCATGTCTCCCCGGCCCGAGCAAATAGTTGAGATAATTATTTCTGCCGTAAAAGTAATCGACCTTTGGTGGTTGGGTTATGGAAATGCGGTTTGCGAAGTGGAACGATACTTTCAGCGAGTTTTCACGAGAAGGTAAGTGTGGATAGGCAGACGATGTACTGGCTGAGTATTCACCTTGGTCTTTTGAACCACGTGCTGGACTCGTGATCGACAGCTATTTCCCTCCCAGAAGAGAGCTCAGAGCTCGTATGACCGATCTATGGGTAATGATGTGACCTTACACGCTCACACACCCCAAACTACCCGCCCACGAGAGTTGGAGTAACGACTCGAAGCGCAGCGGTACTGAAATTATTTCAACCCTGGGCAGGATTCGAACCCGGACCGCCGTAGTGATAGTCCGGGACTCTACCGACCGCGCCACCGAGTTGTGTGGAACAGGAGGGGTAGGAGGAGGAGGAGGAAGAGGAGGAGGAGGAGGAGGAGGAACAGGAACAAGAGGTAGGAGGAGCAACAGGGAAAGATAACAGGAAGAGGAAAAGGGAAGAGTCTAATGAGGGCAGAGAGGATAGACAGGAGAAAAAGAAGAAAGAGAAGAGAGGAGGAGGGTAGAAGAGAGAGAGAAGAAAAAAGAGATAAGGAAGAAGGGAGAGAAAGGGAGGAAGACACAGACAGACATTGACAGACATATATTGACAGACAGACAGACATTGACAGGCAGGAATTAACAGACAGGCATTGACAGAGAGACAGACAGGCATTGACAGACACTGACAGACAGGCATTGGCAGACAGGAATTGACAAACAGGCATTGACAGACAGGAATTGACAGACAAACATTGACAGACACACATTGACAGACAGGCATTGACAGACATTCATTGGCAGAGAGTCATTGACTGACATACATTGACAGACAGGTATTGACAGAGAGACAGACAGGCATTGACAGACAGTCATTGACAGACATTCATTGGCAGAGAGTCATTGACAGACATTCATTGACAGACATTAACAGACAGTGACAGACATTGACAGACATATTGACAAATAGACAAACAGATACAGACATATAAACACAGACAAACACAGACAAATACAGACAGTGCAAGAGCTGGGAGAGTCTGGAAAATGCGGGAGACTCAATTAGTCTTGAGGTTCTGATTCTCGGGTTCCTCTATCGATCTCGTCGGCTCGAACTGGTTTCCCCGTTCCTAATTAGACCCTATTTCGATTAACACCTCCGCTGGTACCATCGAATCCCACGTTCGTCCGAGGTGTCTGCAGGTGAGTTTATTCACCTGAGAAAAATCCCCTTTCGCTGAATAGAGTCTTAGGGATACGAGACTTGTTTGAATGGAAATCGCCCTGAGATACGCCGGATAGAATTGGCGTGGTGGCCTAAGGATCGAGGAGCGTGACCGAGATTTGTCGTTGGTTTTTAGTCAAGCTTAGGATAGCGCGACTTTAAGACAGAATTGGTTTAAGATTCCCACATTAACTCCGTTTTCCTCGTAAAGTATATATAATTGTTTATTTGGTTTACGTTAGACGATTCCATTCAGCTGAGTGGCAGTCACCATATAAATGGAGCCAGTACCGACTTGGCTACCTCTCATATAAGGGGGAAAAAGTTCTTGGTGATATGCTTTAACGTCACAACCCCCCCTCCCCCATCGGAAGGCTAGAACGGTGCCCTTCACAGAGGATTTTGTAACGTGGAATTTAATGAACTATGCTCTTGGTTCAACTTCGCCGGTGGCAGGATCCGAACCGCCATCCCCTCGACCTTCGCCGCGATTGACGACACCCTAATCCACTCACCCAGCGAGCTTCCTTGGTATATAGATAAATAGAATATCGACGTGTAATTCATTCTGTAACGCGTGGCACCATTCCTTGTATTCTGGAAGTGGGTAGAAACAACTTCACCAAACGTGTAGTTAATGAATGGAATAAACTTCTTGCAGAGGCAGTGCAATGTAGTTCAGTTCGAAGCTTTAAGAATCATTTAGATAAACACCTAAGCAAGATGTTGTAATGACTATCATTTATTTCATATTATTTGTTTGTTTGTTTGTTTTGTTATCATTTGTCCGTTTGTTTATTATTATTTACTTGATTCTCATTTATTTATAGTTATATGTCAATATATTATTATTTACTATTTACCTGTTTATTATTTAACTATATGCATTTATTTATGTATTGTATTTATTATTTACATTAGTATAGTTTTTGTTTATTCATTTATTTATTTATTTTTTCGCATCCGACCTAGATATGGACCAAAAGGTCTCCTGTCGGCATGCTCTGCCTTTGTAATCCTTTCTTCTCTTCAGCATTCTGTTCTTCTTCTTCCCCGAGTCCTCCTCTCGATATTGGTGACACCTGAAGGTTCCTTATATGACCACGTGACCTTTATGGAAAACATGGAGGAGGTAATCAAACCAACCGGACCATCGCACCCTCTGCCCTCTGGCCGACACCGCGAGATCTAAACAATATTTTCCCTTGTCCTCTTCTCTTTTTCCTCTCGTTCTTGTCATCTCGTTCCTGCCATCTTTGCTTGTTTGTCTCATTGTCCTCTTTGCCTTTTTTCTTCTATTTTTTCTCTCGTTCTTGTCCTTGTTCTCGTGTCCTTTTCCCTTGTCCTCTTCTCTTTTTCCTCTCGTTCTTGTCTTCTCGTTCCTGCCATCTTTGCTTGTTTGTCTCATTGTCCTTTTTTACATTTTTTCTTCTATTTTTTCTCTCGTTCTTGTCCTTGTTCTCGTGTCCTTTTCCCTTGTCCTCGTCTCTTTTTCCTCTCGTTCTTGTCTTCTCGTTCCTGCCATCTTTGCTTGTTTGCCTCATTGTCCTCTTTGCCTTCTTTCTTCTATTTTTTCTCTCGTTCTTGTCCTTGTTCTCGTGTCCTTTTCCCTTGTCCTCTTCTATTTTTCCTCTCGTTCTTGTCTTCTCGTTCCTGCCATCTTTGCTTGTTTGTCTCTTTGTCCTTTTTACATTTTTTCTTCTATTTTTTCTCTCGTTCTTGTCCTTGTTCTCGTGTCCTTTTCCCTTGTCCTCTTCTATTTTTCCTCTCGTTCTTGTCTTCTCGTTCCTGCCATCTTTGCTTGTTTGTCTCATTGTTCTTTTTACATTTTTTCTTCTATTTTTTCTCTCGTTCTTGTCCCTGTTTTCGTGTCCTTTCCCATCCTCATGTCGTTTTACTCTTGTCCTTGTCCTCTTATTGACTTGTTTGGTCGTCTTTCTTTCGCTGTCCACTTACCCTCCTATCCTCTCTCCTTGTTATTTTGTCCACATGTTCTTGTTCTGTTATCCTTATCCTTGTTTCATCTCTTTAGCATCGTCCCCTTGTCCCAATGTTCTTGTCTTATTCTTGCCTTTCCTCTTCCGTGTCCTCATCTTTGTCCTCATCTGTATCCTCGTTCTTGCCCTCTTTGTAAGTTCATTTACTCGAAGTTCAGCCCAAACACGTTTGGCTGTACCTTGTTGCCCATAAGCCTGAAGAGACCATCAATCTGGGAAACTGTTGTCTGCCCATTCAATTCTTTGGTATCCTTGTATAAGAATCACTTCTCTGCACAGCAAAGCCTTCATTGATACCGTGGTGTTATTTACTTTTTTTTCTTTCTTTTTTTTGAATGAGGATCTCTCAAATTTCGAAATTTCTTGTGACAACAGCAGAATGGATCCTAAGGGGTCACGGACACTGAACGTTCCGTTCAATCCAGGTATTTGCGTATCCCTCTGCGGAACAGAATAAATTGGCGTTTATCAGGACAAAATATATAAAGGTATGCCATTGTAGCAGAGGCATTAACACCTGGGAGGAGATTTGAAGGTGGAGGCGAGTGGGTGGTGGCTAAGGATGAAGGTGGATGGGGATTGATGCGGTGGAGGGGAGTGGATGGTGAAAGGGGAAGGATCTAAGGTAATCAGGCAGGTTTTGCAGCTGTCACCACTACAGCTGCTCTACCCGTTCAACCAGCTGCACAGTGTTGCGCCGCTTGGGGTGAGCACATAAAGGGGAGTGTAAGGCAAGGGTGGATGGGTGTGGTGGAGTTAAGGTGGTTACAGTGGTGCCAATTGTCATGCTGAGGGAGTTTCATAGTCGATGGAGGTTGGTGTTTTCCATCTGGGAGGGAGTGGATTTGGTGGCAGTTTTCCCTTTAGTTTTTTGTTGTGAGTCTGCGTAGAAATTTGCTTGTGCGCAAATTTTGCCTACTCTGAAAAGTATGCGCACACCAGTGGCGGTAAAGTCGTTTCGTTTGCAAGGGAAGTGCTAGAATCAGAAGAGAAAATAAAAAGAAGCAATTATTGGTTTGACGGTTGGCAAGTTACCATATTTTTAGAGAATTTGTTACTTGTTCTTTGGGTGGAATTTCTTTAGTGAATGGATTTTAATATAATTTGAAAACCTTGTGTGTGCACATTTTTCTTTATGTGCGCTAGTTGTAAAACATGTTTGCGCGCGTTCCCCAACCTTTTCCGACCATAGCACCCCCTGTTGTCATGTCTAAGCAGTCCAGCACCCCTATCTTGTTATTAGAGGGATCAAAGAAAGTGAAATGTACTGCTTGATGATTTATTTTCTTGATTCCCTAGAACTGTTTGTAGAAGAAATAAGAACACCCTAGAAAAATAAAATAGCATGGAAAAAGTCAAATATGCACAACTGGGTAACCAGTGATACATATATTAATGTGATTTTTGTGTGCATCACTTGCCAGCACCCCAGGTTATGAAACGCTGGCTTAGAGGGAACGTTGGTTGGTGGTACTGATTTCGTGGTGGAACGAAGTAGGTGGATTGTGGAGTAAACAAGGAAATGCGAGAGAAAATAGTGAAGAAGAGACAATTTTGGGAGGGACAGGAAAAGGGAGAGATAGGATGAGAAAGGAGAGAAGAGGAGAGGGAAGGAAAAGGGGAGACTGGTACATGGAAAAGGGGAGACTGGAACATGGAAAAGAGGAAACTGGGACATGGAAAAGGGGAGACTGGGACATGGAAAATGGGAGACTGGAACGTGGAAAAGGGGAGACTGGAACATGGAAAAGGGGAAACTGGAACATGGAAAAGGGGAGACTGAAACATGGAAAAGGGGAGACTAGAACATGGAAAAGGGAAGACTGAAATATGGAAAAGGGGAGACTGGAACATAGAAAAGGGGAGACTAGAACATGGAAAAGGGTAAACTGGAACATAGAAAAGGGGAGACTGAAACATGGAAAAGGGGAGAATGGAACATGGAAAAGGGGAGACATAAACATGGAAAAGGGGAGACTGGAACATGGAAAAGGGGAGAATGGAACATGGAAAAGGGGAGACTGAAATATGGAAAAGGGGAGACTGGAACATAGAAAAGGGGAGACTAGAACATGGAAAAGGGAAGACTAGAACATGGAAAAGGGGAGACTGGAACATGGAAAAGGGGAGACTGGAACATGGAAAGGGGTAAACTGGAACATGGAAAAGGGGAGACTGGAACATGGAAAAGGGGAGACTGGAACATAGAAAAGGGAAGACTGAAACATGGAAAAGGGGAGACTGGAACATGGAAAAGGAGAGACTGGAACATGGAAAAGGGGAGACTGGAACATGGAAAAGGGGAGACTGGAACATGTAAGAGGGAAAACAGACGCTAAATAGTGATATTTTCTTAACATTTTGGAAAGCAGTGAAAGATTATCTAAAAAAAAATGCTGGAGAGAAAATGGTGAAAGATGGCGCGCTGGGACGTGAAATTATCTCGGATGGAAGGAGAGCATAACGTGGTAAGGGAAACATGAGGTCAGAGGAGGAGGAGGAAGAGGAGGAGGAGGAGGAGGAGGAGGGGGAGGTGCGCGTGGATTTGGTGGTGGCGGTGAGAAGAGAGAAAAAAATAAGAAAATTGGTTGGTTTTAGTTATCAAATTTACCGTAAAAAGAGGAAAAAGAGAAAGATGAAAAGAGTAAAGAGTGGCACGAGAAGAAGAATACACAGTAGTGTGGAGGAGAGGTAGATGGGTGTGGAGTGGGTGTGTGGAGGAGTGGTTAAGTGAGAGGGAAGGGAGGAAAGGGGCTCAGAAGTGGAGGGGAGGGACAGTGGAACGGGCTATGGGAGGAGGAGGAGGAGGAGGAGGAAGGGGAGGAGGGAGGAAGAGGAGGGGGAGGGGGGATTGGGAGGTTTTAGGAGAGGAGGAGGGAGGAAGGAGTTCGGGGGGGGGGGAAGACTTCAGAACCTGCCATGTCGAAGTAATCCATGTTGAGTGGGAGTCACCGGAAATGACGTCAGAAGGAAAAGAAGAAGAAGAGGAAGATTTGCGGAAAAGGGAATATAGAAGGAAAGCTGGTTTGGCCCATTGGGAGAAGAGAGAGGGGAAATTTGTCCATCGTAGAAAAGAAAGGGGAAATTTGTTGTCATGAGGGAGGGCGCTCGCTTTGTCACGGCCTGAGGGGGTAGAAACGAGGGAAGGAAGGAAGGGAGGGAAGGAAAGAAGAGAAAGGAAAGAAAACTGGGAAAGAAAAAAGAAAAAGTAAGTTAGGAAGAAGCAGGTAATAGAGGAGGTGCTCGCGGGACGTACAGCTACACAGAAAACTATCGTTAGTAGGGGTGTCGAAACATTCGCTAATGAACATAACCTTATGATACCGAAGGGTTTGGTATTTCTGGGGTTCGAATTGTTCGAATTCCTTCTGAATGAATATGAATCGAATAATAGTTCCGGAGTTCATATGGATTCACTATGACATGATAATCTTATTTCCGATGGAGACTTCAACTTGTCTCAAATAGTTTCGTTGTTTTGTGTCAAAATGATTAGCGTGATTTACTAACGATAGTTTTCTGTGCAGCTGTACATAATGGTTAGCAAAGCCAGGGCAAGTGGACCATCACAAGGTGCGGGATCCAAGCCAGAAACTCCATGCCGGTATAAAGTGACGAAGGAAAAAGAATTATGATGCTGATGATAGTAACTGTGGAGAAGAAGGAAGAGAAAGAGTAAACATAAAGGAAGTTGGGGAATATCTGAATGTACTCTCCACAGTACTGTTCTTATGAAGGAACAGGAAAATGATGATGAGAGCATAGAAGACATGTGAGTTTAAGGAGGAAAAGAAGACAATTGAGAACAAGGGAGGTGGTGGCCACAGAGAGGGAACAGAACTATTGTGGAAGAGTTTTGCAGGAAAAGAGGTAAGGAAAAGAGAGGATTGACGTAAGAAGAGGAAGAGGTGTGAAGGTCCTGCAGATAAAAACTTGCTGGAAATCTCCCCTAAAGTGGACGAGATTAGAGTGCGGTGGTGGTGGTGGTGGTGGTGGTGGTTGGTGTTTGGTGGTGGTTGGTGTTTGGTGGTGGTTGGTGTTTGGTGGTGGTGGTGGTGGTGATGGTGGTGGTGGTGGTTGGTGTTTGGTGGTGGTTAGTGGTGGGGGAGGAACTTTAAGGAACTGGTAGATCGGGGCTGGGTGGGAGTGGATATAAATGGGAAGAAGAAGAAGAAGAATTAATAATTAATAATAATTAATAATAATTGATAATAATAATAATAATAATGATTGATAATAATAATAATTAATAATAATAATATAGTAAAGAAAGTCCTTGTAGTGGGTGCCTTACTATTTATAAACAATCTAATAGAGCCGCGATTATTAACTGGAGCCTATGTCTTTCTCCTTCTCCGCCTTCCTTTCGTCCCTTCCACTTACCTTTTCCATTACCGCTCCCCCCACCTCCGGCTTAAATGAGTAAAGGTTTCCAGCTCAATTCAAAGAAATTACAATAGATTCTTCCATCCCTTCCAAAAGAAATGGCAAAAAACCGGAGGCATTCTTTCCAGCAAGAGGAAAGGATAGCGAAGTAGCAGATTACTTTCCTGTAGCAAAGTCTGATTTGTGTACGCATGGAAGTGCTTAACTGTAAATTAAGGAGAAACAGGAGAATTTAAATTATGAGTATTGAAGATGTATGTATAGTCACTAGCTAAAGCTCCGAGACACTATTGTTACTAATGTAATGAAACCTCTTAGAATTGTTTGCAGTGACAAAAAAAAAAATAATGATAATGATAATAATAATAATGTATGTATAGTCACAAGCTAAAACTCCGAGACAGTATTGTCACTGATGTAATGAAACCTCTAAGAATTGTTTACAGTGACAAATTCAAATGAAAAAATGAAGAATGTACACGCTGATATACCTACATAGGTTTTCAAGTTGTATACTTTAAATTCTAAGAATTACTACAATACTTAATTCTGTAGTTATTTTACATAATTCTGTAGTTATTTTACACAATTTCATGGAAATGTGGGATCAGAGTCTTTGCCCTCAGCTGTTCCAAAAGTACAGAAAAAGGTAAAGAGATTTTAGGTAGTGAGTGGAGCCCACGCAGAGAAGTGGATTCTGAATAGGAATAGTTTGGGCTGAAGAGAGAAGTTGAGGTCGAAAACGAGTATTGGAGCCGAGGAGAGGAATTAGACCTGAGGACTGGAGTGGGACTTGAAGGTGGAAGTGGGACTTGGGTAGTAATTGCGACAGGATGTGGGGGGGGGGGGGTGATGCGAAGCGTGTGGGCCAGGAGGTCCTTCCGAATTCTGTGAGAAGGGAACCGGGCGCCCTCTGGAAGAGGGCTTGAAGGAGAGTGGAGGGAAAGAACCAGGGGAGAATTTCCAGAACCAGTAAAATATATATATATATATATATATGTATATATATATATATATATATCTATATATATATATATATATATATAGAAAAAAGTGTACCATAGATATATAATAGATTTTTTTTTTTTTTTTTAGAAGGACGTCAAGAGGTGATTAGATTTGATGAAAAGGGAAGAGAAATAAGACTACATAAAGTAGAAGAAAAGGAGGAGGGGACGAAGGGAGGGAGGGAAAGAGGAAGAAAGGATCATAATTGAAAAGAAAGAGGAAATGATTATAGAGAGAAGGTGTGAAAAAATAGCAAGAAGAACTTGTAAGAAAACTAGAACAAAATAAAATGAAAGGAAAGAAGCTAGGTGACGGCGATGGAGTCGTTGTCGTCGTTTTTGTCGACGTCATTGTCGTTTTTGTCGTCGGTTTTTTTTTGTCGTTTTTTCCTCTCTCGTCGTCGTTGTTGTCTCTTTCATAGACGATTAAAATTGCCCAGAAGAAACTAATTAATGAACAATATCCCCTTTTCATTACAGTGATATTTGCCAACTGAAAAAAAAATCGTATCGCTTCAGAGTAATATTCAAAAAAAGCTATCACCGTGACCAGTTACTGGAATCTGAAGTGGAAGTGAGTCTGAGAAATGAGCGAAAGTGTAGTTCAGGCAGTTAAAGTCCAGAACTGAAAGTTGGAAACAGGAGAGAAAAAATTGCTAAAACGGATCTGGTAAAAAAAAGTGATAAATGAGGAGGCTGAAAAAAAGGAAAGGAGAAACAGAAATTGGAAATGAATCCGAAAAATAAACTGGAAGGACGAAAGGAGAGTTAAATATAGAATATATCAGAGTTGAGAAAATAATGAAATAAGAAAAGGAAATCTTAAAAGGATTCTTGGATTGAAGGAGTAATGATTAGAGTTGAAGGTGAACGAATTCAAACAAGTTCGAGATATTGTATGTGTGTGTAGGGGGGTTATGTGTGTGTGTGTATGTGTGTATTTACCTAGTCGTATTAGTCGTATTTACCTAATTGTATCTTTGTATCTCTCCATATCCAGTTTGCTCTTAAATTCTTGTGTGTTTGTGTGTGTGTGCGTGTGTGTGTGTGTGTGTGTGTGTGCGTGTGTGCGTGTTTGTATGTGTGTGTGCGTGCACGTGCCTGCGTGTGTGTGTGCGTGCAGAAACAAACGGGTTGGCAACTGTCAACAGATTTTAGAAACGTGGATTTAGCTAAGCTCTTCCTTCATGCCTCAAAGTTGTTGAGCATGACAAACACGGGACTTTGTCATTTCGTATGGATGTCGAGATCGTTGCTATCTGGAGTCTGGAACAGGAACCAAAATGGGAACGACGGAGGAAATCCCAAAGGCGGGGGTGGGGAAGGGTGGGGAAATGTTTTTTATTCTATTTTTTTATTCTATTCATATTTTTATTTTTTTATCTTATTCTATTCCGTTTTATTTATTTATTCATTTACTTATTTATTTATCTATCTGTTTTATCTTATTTCTTATTTTGTTTTATTTTATTTTTTATTTATTTTATTTTTATTCTATTTTTCATTTTATTTTATTCTATTTTATTTATTTATTTATCTATTTTGTAATCTTATTTCTTATTTTATTCTATTTTATTTTCTATTTATTTATTTATTTTATTTTTATTTATTTTATTTTTCTATTTTATTATTTTTTTTTTTCTCGTTTTTTAATTGGGACTGAAAGGTCTTCGAAGACCACAAGAAAGGACAAAGAATTTTCCTCGGAGCTTCCAGCTTCATGTGTCTCCAAATCTCATCAGGGACGTTGAGGTTCGATGCTTTGGGGAGGTGGGGGAGCTGATTAGGTGGATTCTGGTGATTGGTGACCGTGATGGGTGATTGGCTAAGAATCTGCATGTATGGCTGGGTAACTTAGGGACTTAGAAAAGCGGAGGGAGGAAAGAGGGGACGAAGAGGAGGAGGATTAGTGTGATACTCTTCTGCGAGGGGAAGATGAAAGAAGGAGGGAGGACAGGAGGGAAGAAGAAGAAAATGGCCGGTAAAGAAATTAGCAAATGAACGACTTGGTCTATCTTTAGAAATATAAAGAAATTTGAAGTTTTTTTTTCAAAGGAGAAGGGTTGTTTATATTATTGTCAGTATTTTTGTTAATTGTAGTCCCAAAATTTTTATTTCTTAGATCAACCTGTCATATTATCATTATCGTTATCTACATACAATAAATGCTGAATTAACTACACAATGACAAATGTAATTGAAGATGGAAGAAGTAGACGAGGAATGGTAGGAGAAATTTAATGCGTTAACGTTTCGACCCACAGTGTCTTGATCACAAAGCTAACAGTGAAGTACAACACGGACATTTAATACACAGGCAGGTCATCTCTTGGGATGCCTAGGAGAGGTTGTTGTCACATTCATACAATAAATACCTTAACATGTTGCATGTTAACGAAGAAATTGGGGAACAAGTTAGGCTTAATCGTCATTTATAATAAGGCCGTGTTCATACTAATGGATTGAACAGCGGCGGTTTATTTACAATGCAAGTCAAAGAAGGCGTTCACACATAACCACGCAGTTCTTCTTTGATTAGCCGGTACCGCCGCGGTTTCCGCACGGTTCAAACCGCTAGTATGAACAGGGAATGAAATTAGTGAAGCCACACAAGAGAACAAGGAGACGTATATGGACCACGATTCCGTAGTAGAACGACGAAGGACTAAAGTTTGTTTCACGACGAGGATCAATTTTGAGAATATGGGCCAAGTTTTTTCAAAGTTAACACGTTACCTATGGAATAGCTCCGCCTATCCTCCTAGCTAGACAGACAGACAGGAGGACACAGACAGACAAACAGACTGACAGACATATAGAAAATAAGAAAAGACTCCGTTTTGTACATTCTTCGACTAAACCAAGACAGGAGATATAAGGTAACCCACACCAGTAGCACAGGATTGTCTACAAATATAGAAGCGCTGGTCACTTACAGTCCATAACAATCTTAAATTGTATGTCACACAATGCAGATCCCAATACAACTTTAACTATGTATGGGTGTGTGTGCACGCGTGCGTACGTGTGTATGTATGCGTACGTGCCTGTGCATGCGTGTGTGTGTGTGTGCCTACGCGTGTGTACGCATGCGTGCGTACGTGTGTGTGTATGCGTACGTGCCTATGCATGCGTGTGTGTGTTTGTGATTCACTATGGTCTTGGATCACGTGTTGGACTCGTGATCGACAGCTATTTCCCTCACGGAAGAGAGCTCAGAGCTCATATATGACCAGTCTATGTGTAATGCTGTGACCATACACGCACAAACACACCCAACTTCCCGCCCACGAGAGTTGGAGTAACGACTCGCAGCGCAGCGATATTGAAATTTCAGCCCTGGGCGCGCGCGCGGGTGTGTGTGTGTGTGTGTGTGTGTGTGTGTGTGTGTGTGTGTGTGTGTGTGTGTGTGTGTGTCTGTATCTGTGAATGTGGGTGTGTGTACACGTGCTTTGCGTGTGGGTGGGTATGCATGTGCTTGCGTGTGTGTGTGTGTTTGTGTGTGCGTGCATGCGTGCATGCGTGAGTACGTGTGTGAAGTATCTTGTTAAAGAACATCCTAATTTGACCTACAAATGAGGAACGTAACTTATTTCCGGCAGTGAGCTCTGTGCCGTGACAAAGTGTGAAAATAAAACATTTTTTCGAACTACTAAATCATTCGCCTCTTAACGCAAGGGCGTGGCTACTTCAAAGGTCAAAAAACACCTTTGAAAATAGGTCATGAAAAATTTTTGCTTATGCTCAACAAAAACCACTGAATGTTTGCTCGCAGTTCATGTGCACACATTTGAACTCAAACTTCAATGGCAAATCGCTCTCATGGAAAAGCGAAAATTGAGATAAGGCACTTCGTCCCGAAAATGGCGTTCTTTCTTGCTCTCTGTATAAATGTGTGTGTGTGTTTGTGTGTGTGTGTTTGTGTGTGTGTGTTTGTGTGTGTGTGTGTGTGTGTGTGTGTGTGTGTGTGTGTGTGTGTGTGTGTGTGTGTGTGTGTGTGTGTGCGTGTACATTTGAAAACGACGTCATTGTATGTGTTTGTATTTTTTTTTTTTTTTTTTTTTTGGCCAACAGTCTTCGCGTCATGAAGAGACCGTCCACACTGATGTTTCGGTCTTGCGTCACGAACTCTCTTGGTTCTCTGCAGTTGGGGACGATCACTCAACCGTCAAGGCCCACCCAGGCTTCTGTGCCATGACCGGGATCCCCAGCGCGCTCTACCAATATACCACATCGCCCTCCCAAACTAAATTGGTTCTCTTAAGTTACGAAGGGATATAGCAACACAGAATAAGATTAGATACTAAACTTGTTTTAGTTCTAGCTATTGCAAGGATATTCCATTCAGAAAAAATAAAATCTCCGTAACGTTAAGGGGAGGGTATTCCGACACCAAAACGGGAATGGAAGGAGAGTCGTCCTGAGATGATGCGCGGCGCCTTTGAGGCCGGGAGTGAGCGAGACGACCAGGGACGGCGACGCGAAATATTAGATGTTATTTGTCCCTCTTTCGTTTCCCCGACCCTTAGTTGAAATGCCGCGCTCGTGTGCATGCATGCATATCGCGTGGCCTCGTTATATTTCGTGTTTTATATTTTGTATGTGCCTTTGTTTGTGGGTGCGTGCTTGTGTGTGTGTGTGTGTGTGTGTGTGTGTGTGTGTGTGTGTGTGTGTGTGTGTGTGTGTGTGTGTGTGTGTGTGTGTGTGTCTGTGTGTGTGTGTGTGTGTGTGTGTGTTTGTTTTATGTGTTCGTTTGTGCGTGTTTGCATTCATGTATGTTTGAGTGCTTACATGCGTATCATTATAAAATTGTCTGACCTTTGAAGATGTTTATCACAGTGATAAGATACAATTTGTGTGTTAGTGGATATGTATTACATTTGGACACTGTATAAACGTTCTGTACTGTGTCTTGCTACATCGCTTCTGACCCAGGGCAGTGGGCGAGATGCAGGGATGACCCGTCATCCAGGAGGAGCCAAGATAAGAGGGAGGGAGGAGGGTGGAGGGGAGTGGAGTATGTGGGGACGGAATAAGTGGGAGTGGTTTTTATGCCTTTTGTTTTTGGCTACCTCCCTTGTTAGGGGTAAAAGCCTTTGGTAATATGTATGTATGTATGTATGTATGTATGTATGTATGCATGTATGTATAAATGTAAATAATTTTTACACGACATAAACCACTATTGTAATACTTGTTGTAGCTGGTGTTCCGTTCTCTGGTTGATTACAATCATATGACTTCGCCATAGGAAAGTTAACAAAGAGCATCAACATATTAAAGTTGTTAATTATGAGGTAATCATGAGGCATTATGAGGTAATTATGAGATTATGAATTTTTATGAGGAAATTGTGAGATGAGGTTTTTTGAAGTATTCATGAGGTAATTATGAGGTCATACGATTAAATTTTGAGGTAATTATGAGCTATCATGAATGAGGTAATTTTTATCTATCATGAATGTAATTATGAGCTATTATAGGGTAATTACGAGCTATTATGAAGTAATTATGAGCTATTATAAAGTAAGTATGAGCTATGATGGGTGTAATTATGAAGTTTTTGATAATTATGAGGTCTTTAGGTAATAATAAGGTATGAGATAATCATGAGGTATTAGGGGATAATTATGAGATATTGTGAGGCTTGTCGCAGGTGATTAAAACTGTTGGTCTGTAGCCCGAACGAATAACACATTGTGGTCACGCTTTTCTCTCGTTTGAATTAGATCCTGAGGCGTTAGCTTTTGTACATATTAAACCCGGCAAACGATGTTGCTTGGAATATGTTCAATATATGAACTGAGTATGGGGGATTCTCCCAAAGCTGAATAAAGCAATTTGACGGGAACTAGGATGAATATTAGCCATAAAAGAGAGAAATGACTGAAATAAACTCGAAATGTTTTAATCCACTTCGTATTTTCCCTCGGTTGAATCACAATGCCCGGAGACGACTAGACCAAATACTTAAAATTGAACAAAGTAGTTAAAGAGAAGAAAACTGAAGAACTCGAAAGGTGTCACGAACAGAAGAACATAAGAAGGAAACTGCAAGAGACCATAAGGCCTACACTAGGCAGCTCCACGAAGGAGGGTGAGTGGTAGAGGAGGAGGTTGGAAGGGGGAGAGGGGAGATCTTTACCTTATAAGGAAAGGGCCGTTTCTTCCTCCCCTCTTCCCTCACCCTCAGCCTCCCTAATCCCAACCACCGTCTCCTCCCAGGGAAGATACTGGATACTGCTGATGGGAAAGGGAGTAGGAACATACGGATGGAATACGGAATGAGAGTTGGAAGATAAAGGGAGGTGGGAGACGGTGGAGTAAGTAAGAGATATCATGTCAGCGAAGGAGTTATTGGAAGTGGGTTAGTAAGCCTAATAGAAACGTAATTTGAAAGTAGCAGCAGAAATATTGGGAAGAGTTTTGAAGGGATACATTGAGGAAAAGAGAATGGGAAGGACTGGATAGGGAAATGCGGGCAAGATTTGATGCCCAATGAGTGGGATTGAGAGTGGGAGATAGGGGCTGATCATGGGAGAGAATATAAAACTAAAGGTAAGGTTAGTGGATGGAAGGACAAAATGTAGTGTGTGAGTGAATAAAAGAGAGAGAGAGAGAAAGAGAGAAGGAGAGAGAAAGAGAGAGAGAGAAAGAAATATGGGAAAGGAGGTAGGGAGAAACGGAAGGAAAATGTAGTGAGTGAATAAGAGAGAGAGAGAGAGAGAAATATGGGAAAGGTGATACGGAGAAACGGAAGGAGAAGCAAGGATTGTTTAACAATTTTATGTCTATATGTATACCAAGAGTTTTCCCCCTTATAAGGGGGGTAGCTAAGTACCTAAGAGGCTCGTACCTATCCGCACCCACCACCCTTTCCACCCCTCCCATCTTAGCTCCTCATGGATGACGGGTCATACCTGCATCCACCAACTGCAGATGCAAGGATTTTAAAGGAGAAAAAGAAATAAAGGACTAAAAGAAAAAAAATTAAATTAAAGAGGAAGGATAGAGAACAGGAAAGAACGTAAGAGCTTTCGAGGGACTTCGACAAGACGGTGTACATAAGAACATAAGAATGAAGGAGACTGCAAGAGACCATAAGGCCTACACCAGGCAGTTCCATGTCCATCACCACCTGTCATCCCATCCATAAAGTTGTCTAACAGTTTCTTAAAACAACCGATAGTTTCAGCGCTTACTACATGGTTACTAAGTCTATTCCATTCATTGTCCACTCTATTAGTAAACCAGTTCTTGCCTATTTCCTTCTTAAATATAAAATTGTCCAATTTAAACCCATTACCGCGAGTCCTGCCCTGTTGTTTTAATATGATGACCTTGTTTGCGTCACCCTTGTTTGCGTCACGCCTTTGATCCACTTGAACACCTCTGTTAGATCACCCCGCAATCTGCGTCTTTCCAGAGAGTGTAAGATAAGGTGCCTAACGGTAGTATTTAAGAAAAAATCTCCCTTTCAAGGATTTATATAAGATATATATAAGGAAAGATTTATATAAGAAAAAAAGGTCGACAGTGGCGCAAAGGGCAGCTGATGACAGGACGGGGCCTGAGCACTCCTACATAAAATATTTGAGGTGGAAATCTAAACAAGAGAAGAAGAGGGGGATAGAAGGGATAGAAGTGTGGGGACAGACCACAGAGAAGGGCATAAGGAAGGAAAGAAATTAAAGATAATGAAGATAATGGTGGTAAAATTGGTGACAGGGATAATGATGTCAGCTATAAGAGTATTGATTACAAGAAATTGTAAAAGTATCTTTTAGCAGTGAAAAATAAGAAGACAGGATAGAAAGCAATTTGATTTTAGGATCTATGTGTTTTACTGCATGATGAAAAAGAAGAGAGGCATAAGAAGAGGAAAGAGGAGGGCAAAAGGAGGAGGGAAAGAGAGAAAAGAAAGCATAGAGAGGGGCTCCATAGTGAAGAAGGCAAAGGAGGGGCACCATATGGGGGAAGAAGAGGAAGAGGAGGAGGAGGAGGAGGGAATGGTGAGAGATGAGGAGGGCGAGGAATCAGCAGACCAACTGCCTCTGGCACTTGGCACTGACGATGGTGACGGCTGGACAAAGTCAAGATAACGGCGGGAGGCAGATCAGGAAAGATACAGCGGGAGGAGAGGATGAGGGGAGAGTGAGGGGAAGACTAGGTGAAGATGTAAACGAGAGGAAGTAGAAAGGGATAAGAAAGAGAAGGGAGAGAGAGAGAAAGGGAGAGAGAGAGAGAGAGAGAGAGAGAGAGAGAGGAGGGCTTAGGAAGAAAAACGGAAGCGAAATGAGGTACCATTCAATCAAGGTCCAGGGCACATCCCCCCCCTCCCTCCCTCCCTCCCTCACCTCCCTCCCCAACCAAG
>NC_134789.1:58730031-58737531 GCF_046742065.1 Oratosquilla oratoria
TACCTCCCCGGAAGAGAGCTCAGAGCAATGAGTATTTACCTATTTTCTTTGTTTATTTCACTGTGTATGTATGTGTATGTGTGTGTGTGTATGTGTGTGAAAGCTTTGTTTGAAATATATTCGACTTCAATTTTTTTCTGTATTCCAGTGAAATCGCACTACAATGTCTTCTTGTACATCCATGCATAAAATAATTATTTATACTTCTACAAGTGTTATAAAATTTTAATTTTTACTTATTGGACCACTGCTTATAATGTAGAAGATTTATTGCCACATCAGTTTTATTTGTTAAAGAAATTAATTTGAATTTCAGCACAAACACACACACACACACACACACACACACACACACACACACACACACACACACACACACACACACACACACACACACACACACACACACACACATATATATATATATATAAAATATATATATATATATATATATAAAAATATATATATATATATATAAATTGTGTCGTTATGACATTTGGAAATAAACTCTCCTACTGGGATTCGAACCCTTGCTTTTTATAAGACGAAGCCCGTACCCTCATGCCACCATGACCCTACAAATCAAGTCGTTCCGTTTTGTAGGGTCATGGTGGCGTGATGGAATATTCTTCGTCTTATGAAAAGCAAGTCGCTCAGGCGAGGGTTTGAATCCCAGTAGGAGATTTTATTTCCATATATATATACATATATATATATATATATACATATATATATATATATATAAATATATATATATATATACATACATATATATATACATGTATATGTATATGTGCGTATTCGTGCGTGCGTGCGGGTGCGTTCTCTCTTAGCCTTCGTTATCTTGTGTTTCTTTCCTCAGTTTCCTTCCCTTTCCCCTTCCTCTTTCTCCCCTTCTCTCGTCCACACCGTCCAATTTGTTCTCATTTGCTTCCATTTCCTTTTTCCACATTTCTACCACCAGTTAGCGAGATTTTCCTTCATCTCTTCTTCCTCCTCCTTCTCCTTTTCCTCCTTTTCCTCTTTGTCTTTCTCCTCCTCATCCTCTACCTCCTCTTTCTCCTCTTCACCCTTCTCCGCCTCACCCTCCTCATCCTCTTTATCTACTCTTTCTCCTCCTTTGCCTCCCCCTACTCCCCCCTCTTCCTCTTCCCCCTCCTCCTTCTCCTCTCCTCTCCTCCTCCACCTCCCATTCCTCCTCCTCCACTCCTCCTCACCCTCCTTCTCTTACTACTCCTCCTACTCCTCCCCTATTTCTCCTCACCTGTTCTTCCTCCTCCTCCTCCTCCATCTCTTGCTCCTCTTACTATTACTACTAATCATCATCATCATCATCGTCGTCATTGTCATCGTTATCGTCGTCATCATCATCATCGTCACCATTATCATCATCATCTTCGTCGTCATCATCGTCATCATCATCATCGTCTTCGTCATCATTGTCACTGTCATCATCCTCACCATTATCATCGACATCATCGTCGTCATCATCATCATCATCGTCACCATCATCATCGTCGTCATCGTCATCGTTATCGTCGTTAGCGTCCCGCCATCTACAAATTCGCGTCTGTCCGCCTCCCTCTATCTGACCACTCCTTCGTGTGCTCTCACCCACTCTGTCGCTGCGACCTCTTTTAAACAAATTTTCCGTCTACAATCTCCCCCTCACCTTACCCTGTGACCCATTTCCCTCAGTTTACGTCTGTTTCTTCTATCTTTTATTCTTTGTTGCTCTTATTCTTAGTTTTTAGAGAATTTTTTGCTAATATCTTTGTTGACTTGATATATGTATATATACAAATATACGTATATATCAAGTCACACATACACACTTCCTTCTCCTCCTCCTCTTCCTTCTCTTCCTCCTCCTCTTCCTCCTCTACCTCCTCCACCCTCTCCTCCTCTTCCTCCTCCATCCTCTCCTCCTCTTTCTTACTCTTCCATCTCCTCTTCTTCCTTTCTTTCTCTTTATCTTCCTTCTCATTTTCTTCCTTTTTCTCCTCTTCCTCCATCTTCCCCTCCTCGTCCCCTTCTCCTCTTTCTGTTCCTCTTCCTCCTCTTCCTCCTCTTCCTCCTCTTCTTCCTTCCCTTCTCATTTTCTTCCTTTTTCTCCTCTTCCTTCTCTTCTTCCACCTTCCCCCTCTTCGTCCCCTTCTCTTCTTTTTGTTCCTCTTCTTCCTCCTCTTCCTCCTCTTCCTCCTCTTCCTCTTCTTCCTTCCCTTTTCCCCTTCAACCCTGTCCTCTCTTCCCCGACACACACACACACACACACACACACACACACACACACACACACACACACACACACACACACACACACACACACACACACACACACACACACACACACACACACACACACACACACACACACACACACACACACACACACAGAGATTTCCACAAACACACACAGGCGCACAATACACCCCACGCGCGCATTCGCGCACACATATCGACCCGCATGTCACAAAAGCGGGTACTGGATAGTCATGTACCATGGGGGACGCTTTGGAACGTAAGAATTAAATGGTCCCCCCCCCCAACCTCCCTACCCCTTCCCCTTCCCCTCCACTATTACCTCCTGTTTCTGCCTCCTTTGTCATTATTGCCTCTATTACCTCCTACCTCTTGCTCTGACTTCAGAAATCTCGAATGCCTCTTAATTGCATTTCCGCTCCCCCATGCGTATTTATCCGCGTCGGTAATTTTTGGTCCTATTTTGAGGCCGTGGTGAACTCTTGTATAAGCCTAATGAGAATAGATTCTCTTCTATCGTTCTCGCCCTTCTCGTCTAGTGATGGTTTATAAATTTGTACCAACTGAAACTTGGCGATTTTGTTCTGTCGGGGGAAAATGTCCAGTATAGGGGTACAATTACCCTAAAGAGCGTTGTCTCCATTTCTGAAGTTTTTGGAGAGCGAATGAAAAAATAAATGAAAAAATAAAGTAAAATGGAAACTGGCAACTCAGTTTGGTGAGCCAGAGTGGTTGGGGAGAACTCTTGTTGGTCATTTAAATGATAATGGCCTATTAAATCGTTTAAAATCTGATTGTCATTCACACACTTGTATTAAAGTATCATTTGTCAAATTTGCTCCCAAGTACCTAAAAACATTTCACTTGTAGAGGTTATTTATTGTATTTGTTTATCATTTTCTTGTATATACATTTTCCGTATTTTAGTACAGTCTCATTAATTATATATAATTATCAACAGTGTTTGTATATTTCTTTTTTATTATCTTAAAGTCGAATATAAAAGAAAATTTAACTAAACCATGGGGACATCGCAAAGCCCTACCCGCTCTGTGTCCTAAACTTGAATCTATCTTTTCTTTGGATATCATCATCACATGCGCCCCCACTTTCGCTTTTAAGTGTTCTACGCACTTTTTATTTTAATATTGATTATCTATCGTCCCACCCACACTGTCAACTTGAATCTATCTTTTCTTTGCCTATCATCACGTGCGCCCCACTTTTGTTTTTAGGTTCTCTACGCACTTTTTATTTTGATATTGATTATCTCTAGTCCCACCCACACTGTTTACCTTTCCGCTCATATCATATGCCTTCTCCAGATGTATGAAAGCCACGAACACATCCCCTTGTTTAAACACATATTTTACGCTTCCTTTCTTTCCTACCTATTCCCCGCTATTCTGCCATTATCCACATTCGACATTATTCTTTCTAGGAGGTTTCTCATAATATCCAGCAATGTTTTACCCTAGTAAATTCCGCAGATCTTGCTTCTAGCCGTTGTGTCGTTTAATATCACAACAGATATTTCCTTTCACTTTATGTACCTCCCATTTTCCATTGTTCCGTTTGTTACTTGTTTCCGCCAGCGTTGCTCCCATAACCAATACAGGCTCCCCTCACCACTTGAAACCAAATTGTAACTCACCTCAATTTTCATTTCTTTTCCTCACTCCCCTCCTCTTCATCAGTTAGTTCGCTCTTACCCTCCTCCCCTTTCCGTCCCTAATTCCCCCCCACATCCCCCCACACCCCTTTACCACCCTTCACAGCGCGAAATGTCTCCCCCAAGGGAGATCTCATTTTTTGTGGAACGAGCGCGGTGGTTGCTGTTCTTGTTCCTCATCCAGGAGACCGTATGTGCGGCCCGACATCGATACAACACCCTCAATGCTTCACAAAGGGTAGTGTTGCCTACGTGTGCGTGTGTATTTGTGCGTGTGTATTAGTGCTTGTGTGTGTGTGTGTGTGTGTGTGTGTGTGTGTGTGTGTGTGTGTGTGTGTGTGTGTGTGTGTGTGTGTGTGTGTGTGTGTGTGTGTGTGTGTGTGTGTGTGTGCCTGTGTGTGTGTGTGTGTGTGTGTGTGTGTGTGTGTGTGTGTGTGTCCACGTTCGTGCGTGCCCAACGTATGTTCATGTGGCAAATCATAAACGCATGAAAAACCAACAGTTTATTGTCTTTTCCAATTAGTATTCCACGTTTTACCTTAATGTATTGCATAGATTAATTTATTTAATAAACCATAACAATATCAGCTCGCGTTTATATCAGCAAAATCTAAACAGGATATCGTGGTTCTGAAGGAGATAATAGTACAATGACAACACTAGAAATGATTTTTGGTGTCTTCGTATTTCAGTAATGACTCTGGATTTCGTTCTTGCTGAAGTCTAACGCTTTCAGTCAGCCCATGATCAGGTCCTCTGCCTCCTTGATCAACTAGAGGTGTTCAAGTGGATTAAGGGTTTTAACAAGGATGCAGACAAGGTCATCATATCAAGACAACAGGGCTGGACTCGCAGTAGTGGATCTAAATTTGACAAATTTAGATTTAAGAAGGAAATAGGCAAGAATTGGTCTACTAATAGGGTGGTCAACGAATGGAATAGACTTAGTAACCATATAGTGAGCGCTGAAACTATCAGCTGTTTTAAGAAACGGTTAGACAACTTTATGGATGGTAATGGACATGGAACTGCCTGGTGTAGGCCTTATGGTCTCTTATAGTCTACTTCTTTCTTTTGTTCTCCTGTTCTCCACTTCTTCCACCCTCTATTCCACTTTTACTTCCATCTCATATCTGCATCATTATTGTTTTCTCCTACATATGCATACTCTTATATTGCATCTTCTTTTGATCCCTCTCTTCCTCCTCCTCCTCTTCCTCCTCTTCCCATTCTTCCTCCTCTTTCTACTCCTGCTCCTCCTCCTCCTCCTCTTCTTCCTCCTCTTTCTACTCCTGCTCCTCCTCCTCCTCCTCTTCTTCCTCCTCTTTCACCTCCTGCTCCTCCTCCTCCTCCTCCTCCTCCTCCTCCTCCTCCTCCTCCTCCTCCTCCTCCTCCTACTCTTCCTCATCCTCCTCCTCCTTCTCTTCCTCCTCCTTCTCTTCCTCCTCCTCCTCCTCCTCCTCTTGCTCTTCCTCCTCCTCCTGCTCTTCCCCTTCCTCCTCGTGCTCCTACTCTTCCTCTTCCTCCTCCTCCTCCTCCTCTTCCTCCTCCTCCTCTTGCTCTTCCTCCTCCTCCTCCTCTTCCTCCTCCTCTTGTTCTTCCTGCTCTTCTCCTCCTCGTGCTTTTTACTCCTCTTCCTCCTTCCCCATCTTCCTCCTCCTCTTTCTTATTTTCCTCTCTCCTATTGTTCCTGTTCCCCATCTACTTTCTCCATTTCCTCCTCCTCTATTTCCTCTTTCTCGATAACCTTCTCCTCTTCCTCCTCCTCCTCTTCCTTCTCCTTCACTTCCTCCTCTTTCGCCTCTTCTTCAACTTTCTCCTCTTCTTCCTTTTTTCCTCGCTCCTCCTCCTCCTCCTCCTCCTCCTCCTCCTCCTCTTCCTCTTGTCCTTTCTTTTACTCATCCTCATCCTCCTCTTCCTACTCCTCCTCCCTGCCTCCTTCTTTTCCTCTTCCTCATTTCCTATTCTCCCGTTCCATCGCTTCACTTTTCTCGTCTCCCCTCCTCCCCCTCCCCGCCCCCCTCTTCCTCCCCCTCCCCCTCCCCCCCTCTTCCCTACCCGCCCCATCTCGAGCCACCCCACAACCATTCATAGCGCAGCTGTTGCATCCAATCTCTAAACCACTCCCCTCCTCCTCCCCTCCTCCTCCTCCTCCTCCTCCTCCTCCTCCTCCTCCTCCTCCTCCTCCTCCTCCTCCTCCTCCTCCTCCTCCTCATCATCATCTTCCTCTTCCTCTCCCCTCCTCCACTCCTCCTCCTTCTTCCTTCGTCCTTCTCCTCCTCCTCCTCCCTCCTCCCTCGTTTACCTCCCCATTCTCCTCCTCGTCCCTCTTCTCCTCCTCCCTCCTCCATTGACCTCCTCCTCCCTCCTCTATTGCCCTCTTCCTCTTCCCCTGTCCCCCTCCTCCCTTTCTTCTCCTCCTCCCCTTCTCCTCCACCCCTTCTCCTCCTCCTCCCCTTTCTCCTCCCCTTCTCCTCCCCTCCTCCTTCCCTCCCATCCCCTCACCCTCCTCCTCCCCTCTTCTACCTCTCCTCCTCCACCTCCTCCCCTACTCCTCAGCATCCCCTTCTTCCCTCTCCTCTTCCTCTTCCTCCTCCACATCATCCTCTCTTTCTCTTTCTTTTCCTCTGATTCCCTCTCATTGACTCTTTCCTTCTCTTTCCCTCTCTTTCTCTTTCCCTCTCTTTCTCTTTATTTCTGTTTTCATCTCTTACTTTATCTATTGATATTCATCTCTTCGTTCTTACGTTGGCAATGGCATGATCATCTCTGCCTCGTCAATACTCGTTTTATTTTATTTTTTTTATCTATTCTATTAGTCTGTTATGTTTATATATTTATTTTTTGTTTATTCTATCTATTTATTTCATTTTATTTTGATTTTTATTTAGTTTATTTATTTTACTTTATTTTATTATTATCTATTTTTATTGATTGATTGAATGGTAGATTTTATTATTATTATTTTTTTTTTTTCACTTTTCCTTCCTGTACGTCTTCCCTCTCTCCCTCTTCACTTTGCCTTCGGCGATTTCCATAACCCCACCGTAGTTAAAAATGGTTCTCTCTATCTCTTTTTATCGCACCCCCCCCCAATAGTTCCCAACACACACACACACACAAACGTCCATTAATCCCATTTTCCCCCGCTCTCTACCAACACATCTCTATACTGTTTCAATACGTCCCTATTATCTCCCAGCAGGAACTTGTTCTCTCTCTCTCTTTCTCTCTCTCTCTCTCTCTCTCTCTCTCTCTCTCTCTCTCTCTCTCTCTCTCTCTCTCTCTCTCTCTCTCTCTCTCTCTCTCTCTCTCTCTCTCTCTCTCTCTCTCTCTCTCTCTCTCTCTCTCTCTCTCTCTCTCTCTCTCTCTCTCTCTCTCTCTCTCTAGAGCTATCTATCTATCTATCTATCGATCTATCTATCTACCTCTATCTATCTATCTACCTCTCCTCCCAGCAAGTCCTCGTTTTTTTTTCAATCCATATGATCGCATCCCCCATTCTTTAACTACACTACTTCCCTACCCTACCAGCATGTGCCCATTTTTCTCTTGCTAAACATATT
>NC_134789.1:58745031-58775031 GCF_046742065.1 Oratosquilla oratoria
GAAGAAGAAGAGAACTAACTAGTCAAGGACGAAGTTAGAGAACTACTTTTCTAGGTACAAATTCCTCGAAATCTTTCTTGGACGAGTTCGTGGAGAAATTGATTTCAGATGAGCCACGTTACCCATATCACCTTAATCCATACCTTCTCTTTCAAATCTGCCACGCACATTTTTGCTTGTTCGACATCCTGACCGCGACCTCGCAGGTTACAAGCCCTAAGAAAAGGATAATATATTTATGAGGAATAACTGTGTGACCTCTGGGTTGCTTTGCAAGGTTTTCAGAAGGGCGCCACGATCGTTCTCGAGTGTTTTCCACTCTACCTTCGTTCGTTTCATTGATTTTCGAACGATGTGAAACGTTAACAGATATACTTCGATATAGATTTACTCCCTGGACCACGTAACATATTTTATTCATGTGTTTGGTTATTCATCCATGTATCTCCTTATCTACTTATATATTGATTAATTTGTTTATTCTTTTATTTTATCTTAATTTCGTTATTTTTTCATTTGTTTGTTTATTGATTTATCGATTATTTATTCAATTTTGTTTATTCACTCATTTGTTAATAATTCGTTTATTTACTTGGTCATTTATTTCTGTATTTGTTTATTTATTTATTTATTTGTTTATTTATTCATTTATTTATTTACTTGTCTATCAAGCTTCTCCTCTGTTCTCACTCTGCAGTGCGGAAATCTTGTGCAGATTTGATTTCAGTTTTGATGTCCGCGACTTTACAGTACATGCCACATCTGTCCCCAGACAAGCGACCTTCGAAATTCGCTTTCATATTGAACAGCAGCTTTACCATTCAGAACACCTCAAACGCCGTCAGACAGTTTTGATTACCTACCTGGCCACTCTGGCTTCGACAGACCGTTGTTCTGGAACACTGTTGATGCAACAGTGTCAGGAATATGTTCTATTGTAGAGCAAGAAGGCCTTTGTATCCTGGAATGTTACATGTAACACCTACGTGTCGATAGGTCCTGTTCCCTGGTTTTTATTTCTTCAGGAAATCAACAGTCAAATTGAAACCGTTGCAAGGACTGTTTCGACTTCGACGTTTCTGAAAAGGTGACAGAGATTTCACCTCAAGCTGGTTGGCTGGCGGTGAGGGATTGGGATGGGATTGGATTGCCTTTATAGCTACGTAAACCGTTATGGAAGAGAATTTGAATCCGTTTCTGCAGAAAGTTCGAATATATGCGGGCTTTTGGGGGAGTCTAGCTTTCATGCGTGGATGTGGTGTCGGATTTAAAAAATTAAGTTCTTAACGGCTATCGAGATGAGTTGGACAGCATTTTGGCTAAAAGTGAACCTCACATTTCCATTTATTTCTCTATAGTGAACATTGAATATGTGGTTGGCTTTAACGCTGAAATGAAATGCATTTATTCCCAACCGAGAAAACAATTACAAAACTAACTAATAGACAAATCCCCAAGAGAATTTTAAACGCGTAACGGTTTCAACGGTTTCCCAATGACTCCAACGGTTTGAACGTTTTTTGTTTTTGTTTTTCGTCCATATTTATATTGTCGTCTGTTTCCTCACCAAGAATAATGGCGCCATGTCTCTTCATTTGAAGTGATACATTCAGATAAGGAAATATGTAATTGTAATGTTTTATGTAAAATGTGTGTGTGTGTGTGTGTGTGTGTGTGTGTGTGTGTGTGTGTGTGTGTGTGTGTGTGTGTGTGTGTGTGTGTGTATGCGTGGGTGTGGGTGTGGGTGGGTGTGACACACACACACACGCACGCACACACACACACACACACACACGCACACACACACACACACACACACACACACACACACACACACACACATTTTACATAAAACATTACAATTACAAATGTTCTCTCTGCATCAAGTGTTATTACGTTTTTGAGAACTATTTAACAAACCAGGAAGGGACAGGTTATGTATAGTAAGTAAATAAATTCCCACCAGGCCGAGACGTGGAAAATGAACTTAACTCGGATATTGTATGACTGATCTAGTCTTATAGTTACCCCGTCTCTTCTCAGTACTTCTTGGGTCACACCAAGACGTAGCATAACCCTTTAACCTCCGATGACAAGATGTCTTATCATTTGGTCAAATATAAAAAAAAAAATCATAAAAAAAATACAAATTTGTTTGATAAAACACCAGAAAAATATGACGTCAATCCTCGCGCGGTCAAGGTGCATCAGATGATATTCGGATGTACGGGCCGGCGCGAGGCCTACCATATACGGTTTTTCGTATCTACACCACAAGCGGCTGATATGAGTTGAATGGGTTAAGAGTCTGACCGCGAGATGAACCTCATGTAAGAAGGTGGTTGCTGGTTAAGATGGGTTTCCAATTTACATGAGAAAATTTTGCATAATCCTTTGTTATCGTTTGACTGCCAAGAAAATGAAAAGATGAATAAAGTCTGTTGGTACCCATGATAAAAGAAGAAGTGACATTTGCATGGAAGCCGTTGATAGGTTCTTCTTTGGAACTGATCAGACGTAACGGTTCCAACGGTTTCAACTGTTTCCCGATGACTCCAACCGTTTCAACGGTTTCAACGGTTTCCCTGTGACTCCAATAGTTTCAACGGTTTCCCGATGACTCCAACCGTTTCAACTGTTTCCCGATGACTCCAACCGCTTCAACGGTTTCCCAACCGTTTCAACGGTTCCCCAACCGTTTTAACGGTTCCAACGGTGTCCCGATGACTCAAACCGTTCCAACGGTTTCAACGGTTTTTATTCGTGGCGGAACGAACAAAAGCGAAAGTGCCATTGGCCATAAGAAATGTTGACAATCCCGCTGAGCTGATTAATCTTCGCCGGTTTTGTATATATTTATTAAACGCCAAGAGGTCCGACGTCAGGGACGATCTCAATACTCCAAACTTGCTAGGAATTCTAGCTTGGAATGCTCTCAGTATTCCAGGCATTGTTCGTGGGACCAGGAACACGCGGACACGGTTACTGGTAAGGGAATCGCGGTTAACCGAATAAGCTGTATAAGGATCTGATGACTCGATTGCTTTTACCAGAACCCGGTTACTGGACTTCGATTACTGGTTACTGGAAGTGAAAAAAATGTTATGCATGCTCTCATCTCGTGCAGCGTCCATCCTATCAGACTAGATACATTAAATTCCTCGGTTACATATATGTGTATATATATATATATATATATATTTATATATATATATATATATATATATTTATATATATATATATATATATATATATATATATGTATGTATTTTTTTTTTCTCTCTCCAATTAGCTATTACCAGTGGGTTAGCTAGACATGGAAGATGAACATCATCAACCCATTTACTTCTATAAAAATACCATTCACCCTTTATCACATTAATCTATGCTTTCTCTCTCAAATCTGCCACGCACATTTTCGCTTGCTCGACATTCTGACTGCGATCTCAGGGGATTACAAACCCCGGAAAAAGCATAACACTGTACTGAAATATAGATGTGTGACCTCTCCCCTTTGACAAATCAATATCATATGTCGATTTTACTGCGCCATTGGTGAATGTTAGCAGAGGAACTTTGCATATTAGGATAACTCTAATGACGTCAGAAGACTGGAACGGTATCATAAAGATAACTTGAAAACACTCAAGAACTTGCCTTCAACAGGTCGATAGTTACCACAGCACAAATAGTTTTCGAAAACAAAGATAACCAATTTCTCAATATGAGTGATACAACAGGTCAATATTTTTAGGGAGTTTATTAAATAAAAAAAATAAAGGCAACTCCCAAAATGGACGTTAAAAGAAATAAAGAACAAGTACAAGTTAGTACAAGCTTAATGCACCATCTTTGCTTCATATTATATGCATGTATCAATGTACAGCATCTCTGACTGTCTTTTTGTCTCTCTCTCTCTCTCTCTCTCTCTCTCTCTCTCTCTCTCTCTCTCTCTCTTTCTCTGTCAGTATGTTTGTCTAACACACACACACACACACACACACACACACACACACACACACACACACACACACACACACACACACACACACACACACACACACACACACACACACACACACACACACACACACACACACACACACACACACACACACACACTCGCACACACACACACACACACACACACACACACACACGCATACACATTCAGACACACACACACACACACACACACACACACACACACACACACACACACACACACACACACACACACACACACACACACACACACACACACACACACAGAGTCAATGACGTTTTGAATAGACTTTCAAACTTGAATTGATTACTTTGTTCCGCCACTGATGTTTTCATAATTTTCACGCCGTTTAATTAGTGTCATTGTCTACATCAATAGCCTCGCTCCCTTCTGTGGTTCTCTTTCCTTTATACATTTTTTTTTTCATTTTATCGTTGTTTCTTCTTTAGATTTCAACTCTCGTCTTTCATGGAGGAAGTCGTACATATATAAAATCGGCAATGAAAAAGTCTCTGTTCATTAGTTGCTCGTAATTCTTCAAGAATTATTTTGTTTTGGTGCTGTTCTTCCTTCCTCTCTCCTGTACTCCCTTGACATCACTTTGTACCCTTCACTCACTTTCTCTTTCCCTTTCTCTTTCCTTTCCTTATCTTCATCTTTTACTCCCACATTACCTCCCTTTTGTCCCTTCCTTCCCCTTGTCTGTCCTCCTTTCCTTCCCTTGTCCTTTGTTTCCCCTTGTCTGTCCTCTTTTACTCCCACCTTACCTCCCCTTGTCCCTTCCTTCCCCCTGTCTGTCCTCCTGTACTCCCACCTTACCTCCCTTTGTCCCTTCATTCCCCTTGTCTGTCCTCTTTTATTCCCACCTTACCTCCCTTTGTCCCTTCCTTCCCCCTGTCTGTCCTCCTTTTCTCCCCTTGTCTGTCCTCTTTTACTCCCACCTTACCTCCCCTTGTCCCTTCCTTCCCCCTGTCTGTCCTCTTTTACTCCCACCTTATCTCCCTTTGTCCCTTCCCTCCCCCCCTGTGTATCCTCCTTTCTTCCTCCCCCTGTCTGTCCTCTTTTACTCCCACCTTACCTCCCTTTGTCCCTTCCCTCCCCCCCTGTCTATCCTCCTTTTTTCCTCCCCCTGTCAGTCCTCCTCTCTTCCTCCCCTTTTTCTTTCCCTTTTTTTATTCCCTTTTCCCTTTTTTTTGTACATTTTACCACTTAGATTCAAAAATCTTCCTTTACCCTCATCACACACTTTTCTTCGCCTTTACTCGCCTATTCATATGACCATCGCTTCTGTCTTTGTGTCCCCTCTTTTCGGCTCTTCTCACCTGTTCCCTCGCTCTCTACCACCACCTTACTAAAATCCCCAGTTTTACTCTCATATTCGCCCTCTTTTTTTCTCGCACCTTCCTCTCCTTTCCATCCTTGACTACTCTCCATCTCCCATTGTGCTCTTTTCTCTCCACCTCCTTCTCCCCTCCTCTCTCAACCCATCTCCTTTTACACTCCTTTATCCCTTTCCCAATTTCCCTCCTCCAATTATCCCTCCTTCCCTATTTCCCTCCTTCCCCTCTCCTCACCCTTTCCCTGTCTCCTTTTCCCTCGTCCCCCTTTTCTTCCCTTCCCATATTCCCCCTCTCTCTCCCTCTTCCTCTCTCTCCCTTTCCCTTTACCTTTCACCCATTCTCTCTCTCCCACTCTCCCTTCCTTTCATCCGTCTTTCTCACTCTCCCAACTGTTTCCAACATCTCTCCTCCTTTCCCTTCCTATCTCTTTCCTTCTCCTTCTCTGTCTCCATCTCCAGTCTTACTTTGCTATATCTTCTTACCGATGATGTCCGAATGCACGAGTTTAATTAATTACGTAATACTTTAGACCATTCTCCTCCCATCCTCTGTCGCAGCGAATCGCGTACTTGAGCATGAAGGACTTTTTTCCCCCTCAGATTAAGCCAATGACTATTCACACCAAATCAGTAGAATCTGAGCATTTCGCGTTTCTTTTTTATCACTGAATCGACTTGGTTACAAAATCCATTTCATTTATCATCTCTCCTTTCTCCTTCGTCCCTTATTTACTCTATTCCTCCTTTCTTAATGATTCTTGTATGCATTTCTTTTCATTACATTTGCTGTGAATTCATTGTTTGCTTCCCTGTCAAACACAGCCTTCGTTGCGGGAGTTTCACCATTTCAGACCCATTTCCTCTTTCCTTTTGCTCGAGGAATCGCAGTTGCAATCGACTATGCACCTCTCGCTAATTCGCGCGGAGAGATGTGTGTTTCATGTTTGAAAGGGAGGAAATGGATACAATGAAGAATAAGACCATAAGCAGTTAATGAAAAGGCTCGACGACTGAATTAATGAGGAAGCTATTCAAAGCTTAGAATAAGATTGTTTGGGCTCAATACACATACTAAACTACGGAAACCGAATGCTACCGACTTGCATACACATGTGTATACATAATGAGGCTTTTGTGTATATGCGTGTGTCTTTATATGTATACATCTACGAACGATATGTGTATTTTTGAGAACTTAAAAAATGTGTTTTTGAGTGGCACGAATGATTTTTTTCTGGTAAACATTTCGTCTAGATGGCGTGCTTTTGAGGTCAGCACCCAAAAAAGTGTAGGAATATATGCAAATGTGACACTGCTTCTGACCCAGAGCAGTGGACGAGATGCAGGGATGACCCGTCATCCAGGAGGTGCCAAGATAAGAGGGTAGAGGGGAGTGGAGTATGTAGGGGGACGGAATGGGTGGGAGTGGTTTCTATGCCTTTGTCTTTTGGCTACCTCCCATGTAAGGGGGAAAAAGCCTTTGGTATATGTATATGTATGTATGTACGTAGAAATTCGTGTACCTCCATGTATTTAGTCATAAGCTTGAATGCATAAGCATGAACGGTTTTGCAGACTAGTCTGTGCGGAAACTCGTCGAAGCCGCGTCTTTTCAAGCGGACGACTGTCTGCTGCTATGTATGCGTGCATGCATACATGTACGATGCCAAAGAACGTTGCTCGTGTTTGTTCATCTGTATTTACAGAATGGAAGTTTTTCTTCCTGATAGCTTTGGGCTGCGCCTTTGAAACTTCAGGTTGACATTCCCCCTTTTTTATGGAAAGTCCCCCACGGTTCTCCAGGATTGCATTCAACTGCATTCGTTTCTCTTCACAAACGCAATAAAGACCATTTGCACTGTTCTCTTTAGCGGTGACCTCCTCGGGAACCAACGATATCACAAGGTTGAAGAACCGAGGAAACAGAACCTGCTTTGCTGAAATGATTAAGATGTGGTTATCAGTTGAGAGCGTGTGTGTGTATATTATATATATATATATATATATATATATATGGAAATAGACTCATCCACTGGGATTCGAACCCTTGCCTAGGCGGCTTACGTCTTATAATGCAAAGACCTTACTGACCATGCTATCTCGACCCTTCAAAACGAAACGACTTGGTTCACGGTCCAGTCGTTCCGCCGAGGGCACTCGGACAGAACATGCTACGTAATGTATTTCATCGAATCCTTTATGCAGGTTAGTCTTCCGACAAGTGTTTTTATCATTTGAAGACTAACCTGCATAAAGGATTCGATGAAATACATTACGTAGCATGTTCTGTCCGAGTGCCCTCGGCGGAACGACTGGACCGTGAACCAAGGGTTCGAATCCCAGTGGATGAGTCTATTTCCAAAAATTGTCAAATGATAAAATATATATATATATATATATATATATATACATATATATATATATATGATGAGGTTATCAGTTGAGAGCGTGTGTGTGTATATTATACATTCACACGCGCAGTTGGTAGAGTTCCCGGCTGTCACTACCGCGGTCCGGGCTCGAATCCCGCCCAAGGCTGAAATAATTTCAATATCGCTGCGCTACGAGTCGTTACTCCAACTCTAATGGACGGGGAGTTGGGTGTGTGTGTGCGTGTAAGGTCACAGCATTACCCATAGATTGGTCATATATGAGCTCTGAGCTCTCTTTCGGGAGGGAAATAGTTGTCGATCACGATTCCAACACGTAATCCAAAGACCATGGTGAATCACACACACCATCCCCTTGCTCAAGGGAATCATTAACAACAGAACGAATGATCGTAAAAGAGCAAGCCAGTGATATTAAGATGACCAATGCAAACTACAGAAAACTGAAGAATACTCTCGTATTAAGCTGACGGAAGGTAAGAAATGTATATTTCGTAAGGTGGAGAGTGGGTACCTATGATAAAGATGTTCAGTCGCATGACAGGTCGGTAAGAGAAGTAACTCGTTTATTAACATGTTGAGACGCGATTTTATTCGGTAGAAATACGATACACAGGTGGAAAAGATGACCTCCTTCTCCCGGGTGACCTAATTCTGTCCAACACAGATCGATTTCTTCAAAAGTCTGACCCTGAATTGGATCAAATCTTGCGGCTGTCACGACAGTTCTTTAGCGCTACGTCGGGCCGAAGTAGTAAATAAGAGGATCGGAGGTCTAGAAAGAAATGCAAGAGAAGAAAACAAAGAAGAACGAGAAAGGAGGTGAATAAGAACGAAGGGAAGTGGCTGTTTATTAGCGGCTTTGAGACACCCAAGAAGCCAGAGGAAAAGGTTGGGGGGAGGTTGCAGTGGTGAAGAAGGTGATGTTGGTAAAGGTGGGGGTGATGGTGGAGGTGATGGTGGTGATGATGATGGTGGAGGTGATGGTGGTGGTGGTGATAGTGGTGGAGGTGATGGTGGTGGTCGTGGTGGTGAAGGTAGTGGTGTTGAAAGTGGTGAGTGTGGTGGTGGTGGGGGTGGTGATGATGATGGTGAAGGTAATGATGATGGTGGTGGTGATGGTGGTGATGATGGTGGAGGTGATGGTGGTGGTGGTGGTGATGGTGATGATGATGTTGGAGGTGATGGTGGTGGTCGTGGTGGTGAGGGTAGTGGTGTTGAAAGTGGTGAGTGTGGTGGTGGTGGGGGTGGTGGGGTTATAGCAGGCGAAAAAAATGGAGGAAGAGGAGGCGTGAAGGAGAAAGGAGGGGAAGTGAGGGATCAGAAGGGGAATGATGAACGTAGCAGGTTCCTGATGATTTAACCCTTTTGGCTCCAACACTCAACGAACTAAACGAAAAATGAAAATTGTGCGCATGTCGCTCGTTAAAGACCACGTGACCATCCTACTGACCAATGGGGTCAGTCTTTATGCCTGGAGAACCAGTACGCCTGTGTTCTTGACATGGCCTAGTTTCTGCCTGCCATAAGTGTTACGCCCCATTGTATTAATGGTATAGTCAGAGTATGATCATCCCTTAGGTATACTGTCTAGTGTTTAACTCACGGTGTACTCTGATCACTAATTGTACGTCGTATTCTTATGGTCATGGATGAAAGTATGAGAAATTATCACACGTCTCGCGGTTCCACGGCCATGGTTTCATGGGTGAAATGGACAGGGAATAAGCTACCCGAGTATAGAGAAGCAACGTCGAGGCGCGCAGTGAGATGTAGGAGGAAGAAAGGAATTGGTTTTTTTTTTTTTTTTTTTTTTTTTTTGTCCTGTGTCTGGTCAGTGAGAGAAAGAAAGAGGGATAGAGAGATGGAAGTGGTGAGGAAAGAAAAGGGGAAGTGTAGGAGTTATAGGAGGGAGGGAAAAGGGTGGGAGAGGATAGGGACGGTTTATGTGGGGAAGACAGAGGGTAGGGATGGATGAGGTTGGGAAGAACGGGACAAGATAGCTCAGGAGGGACGGGGTTGGGATAAGGGAGGGAGACTTCTAGGGGAACGAAAGGATCAAGAGAGTTGAGGGTGTGAAGGAGAGCATGAGAATGATGAGAGCACGTTAAGCCGAACCGTTCTCAGGTGCCAACTAATCAGAGTAAATAAAGTAGAAGATTGCAAGGGCAAGATTCCACTCGGGGCGTGGAAGTCGCTTAGGGGCGGGAAGGAGGGTGAGGGGAGGACGAGGGGCTTTGAGGGGGAGAATGAAAGGGAGGAATAGTGGAGGTGAAGAGGTATGGATAGCGCCAAAAGGGGAGAGGGGGAAATGGGAGGAAAGATATGGGAAGATGAGGTAGAGGGAAAGAAGGGAGAGGATAGAGGAAGAAAAAGGGTCTTGAGCGAGTTTTTGTGAAAGGAAAAGGAATAGGGAAGACGGATTTGTTAAATGTTAGGGAGTAAGGGGGAAAGGAAAAGAAAAAGGAAACAAAGAAAAGAGATAAAAGAAAGGAAAGATATAGGGGAGGAAGAATAACTTATGGCGAAGTGGAAAAAGGTATAAAGGAGTGAAGAAGAAGGGAGAGGAACACGAGGTAGAAGAGGAAAGAGGAACAGAAAAAGAAACGAGGAAGAGGGAAAAAGAAACGTGTTGAGGAACGACTAATAATTAAGTTTTGTGTAACAAAATAAACCCCTTGGCGTCTGTGCCATACATGAAACTCAATTGAATTTTTATGATTTAGCCAGAATGCAGTATGTAAAGGACCTCGTTGCAGTAAAGATATTTATGAAAAATTGAAAGGAGGAAAAATAGATTAAGAAAGGAGGAGAGGTTGACAGGAAGGAGTGAAGAGGGATGACTCGGAGTCAAGTAAAGAGAGGATAAGAGGAACCATAAGAAGTAAGTCGAGAGGATGGAAGAAGGAAGAATAAGAAGTTTAGGAGGCGTGGAAAGGTGTGAGGAGGAGGAGGAAGAGGTGGAGAGGGAAGGACACATGGAAAGAATTAGTGAAGAAAGATTATTAAAAGAGGTGTGGAAGGCAGAGGTGGAAGGAGTGAACATGAGGGGGCGACCTAGGATGAGGTGGATGGGTGGGGTAAAAGGGGTATTGGGATATGAGGAGATATGTCAGAATTAAAGGTGTAGGGGACTAAGTAAAAGAAGTTAGGAGTGCAAGAAGGTAAATTAAGATGTGGATAAGTAAGCAATAAGTGGCGAGAGAGTCTGAGATCATTTTGTGCAAACGGAAGTCTATTAAACGAGAAGAGGAAGGAAAAGCAGGTTAAATTTGGGCAGATTAAGGTAGTCTAGGGCAAATTGGGTACATCAGGGGATTGGAGGACGACCCGAGAAAGGAAAATGAGAGGAGTAAACGAAGCGAGAGTAAAAGAGATGAGGTGGAAAATGGATAAGGCTGAAGCTGAATAACCTTGAAAAAGACGAAGTATAAGAGCAACGCAGGAAGAGAGAAAGGGAGGATGAGAAAAATGTCGATGGTGGAGAGGGTGGATGAGGGAGGGGAAGTGAGAGAGAGAAGGTAGATGGGGAATGAAAAAGTGGAGAGGGTGGAAGAGAAGAACGCCGGTGACGATTGTGTCGCCGCTGAATTCTCCACCATTGCTCCAACCAGCACCATTTCTGTCACCATTCCCATCACCATCGCCACTATCACCACCATTCTCAGTCACCACTATCACCACCACCGTCTCCATCACTACCACCACCCAAATCCAGACACCATCTGAGGTAAGGTGCAGATGGGAAGAGAGAACAGAAAGATTGAAGGCAAGCAGTTTTAGAGATTTCGCTTAAAGAATGTTGTATATATGCCATCTTGTTTGAGAAAAGTGTATTGCGTGTGTGTGTGTAGTGGCTGTTGGCGGGGGGAGAGGTTAAGGGGGGGAGGGACTGAGAGATTCTGAAGAGGACGCAGAGAGCAAAGCCTGGAATAAAGAGAATTGGAGAGAGGAATGCATCTGGCAGAAAGAAACGAAGAAGAGTGGGAAAAAGGAGAGGAATTAAAGAATAGTAGGAAAAGGAGAGAGTGATGTGAGGAGGAAGAGGAAGAGGAGGAAGAAAAAGAGGGGACAGCAGGGACAAGGACGAGAGGAGGGAAGGGAAGAGGAGGAAAGAAAAGAGAATAATGGCGACTATAAAATTGTAGAAAATGGAAAAAGAGGAAAAAGTTGGTTGGCGAGGATGAGGACGAGGAGAAAGAGGAGGAGGAGCAGGGGAAGAGAAGGAGGAGGAGGAGGAGGAGGAGGAGGAGGAGGAAAATGAAGGGGAAAATGTTGACGATGAGGTCTTGCAAGATTGGTTAAGATGATTAGACTGTGAAACGAAGGGAGAAAGCGTAAGGAAGGATTATAAGAAAAGCTAACGAGCTTTTGGGGTGCGAAGGGAAGTGGATCAGATTAGTCGCCGTTGGAGAAGAGCTAAGGAGAGGTGGAGGGTTGGGGTCGCTGGGGGAAAGGAAGATGAGGAATTGGCCTGTGAATGAACTCCTTCAATTCGGTGACATAAACGAAGCAATTAACTCTTTTTTCTGTCGCCAGGTGATTTTAATCAACTGAGGAATTAATCGGAGACTAAATAGCCGATTTTCACGACCCTCTGCTCTGTCCTAATCTCGTCTTTAGATCAGCGTTTTTTTTTTCAAATGTATTTACCTGTTTTAGCATTTCTTGGATTCTTTTACAATTAGGTTCGTGGAAAGGAATTTAACTAAACGGAGTATTCCAGGTAACATTATGTAGTTTACAATTATCTTAATTAGTTTGAACTACACTGCCATAGACGTGTAAAATTGACAGGCTCTGGCCACGGGATCTAACGCGGCGATGTTATTAGGAATGGATCTCGGGATTTTGGCCGTAAATGGGAGACGACAGGATCGAAAATGGGAGATGGGAGCTGAGAGACAGAAAGGGAGAGAAAGAGGTGAGAGGTAACCCGTCGTGGTTAATGCAGGGGAATTTTGTATATGAAAACCAAACAGATGGGAGTCGAGATTGAACCAGGTGAGAATAGAGCTAATTGAGGAGAGTGAGGGGGTGGGGGGTATTAATATTATTATTATTATTATTATCTTTTTTTTTTAATGAATTGTCACTCTCATGGGCTTTGATGCCGTTATTGGTCGAGGAAACCGCTTCTGAAGTAACAAGAAGGGGTGAGAGGGTGGACTGGGAAGCCTTCAAGGGTCCGGGGTTGGTTGGAGGGCACAGGAAGGGTCCTGGAGGAGGAAATTGGAGTGCTGACGATGGCCTAAGAAGGAAGAGGGAGAGGAAGAGGAGGAGGAAGAGGGAGAGGAGGAGGAGGAGGAGGAGGGAGAAGGAGAGGAGGAGCAGCAGCAGCAACAGCAGAAAGAGAAGGAGGAGCAGAAGGAGGAGGTGGGGGAGGAGTAGGAGGAGCAGCAGGAAGAGAAGGAGGAGGAGCAGGAGAGGAAGAGATGAAGCAGGAGGAGGAGGAGGAGGAGGAGGAGGACGAGGACGAGAAGAGGAGGTGGTAGATTTTTAGCTGTACCCAGGACTTAAACCCCCCACAATAAAAAAAAGGTATTTCTGAATTCAATATTATATAAGTACAAACGAAATTATAATTTTGTGATTTTTTCATTATTGTGTATTATTCATTCATTTATTCATGTGATATACATTTTTAATGACTTGCAGTCAAGGACAGTGAGTTTGTTTTTAAAGAATTGACAACTATTATTATTTCTGTTTAATCCACTAGACTCTGCCAAATTTGTATATTTGAGACGCTGGACAATTTCTTTCGTGTGTGAATTGGCCTCTGGTCTTCCTGTGAGATTGTGGCGTTTGTCATTGTTCTTTGTCTTCGCTGTTTGGGGCAGCAGATGTAATTGGTTGAAAATGGTGAAATGTTTTTATTTCTTGTGAGACTTACAGTGCCAAGGGAAGCCATGTCTATATGAGAGCGTGAATTTCCCCTCCAATTAAATAGAACTGTTGTAACAAAACCTCTCGATGTTGGAACGCTCTTTGATATATCGAAATGTTCTCTCACCCCTTTTACATGAGCGGAACTTTTGTGTCTACTTTAAAAGAAACCGTAGACTTTCGTCAGAACGAAGACTTCCGGAGACTTCAACGCTCCTCATTAGTTGGAGACCCTCTGATTTCATGACGTTCCTGATTGGCTTTCTTCTGCCTAACAAAAGACGAATTTGGTAGGCCGAGTCGGGATGAATCGGAGACTCGAGTCGCTCGCTTCGGCAGCATGAAATTACAAAAAGGAAGAAAGAAAGAAGACGAAGGAGATAGTTTGTGGTAGAGGTGGGTAGAGGAGATTGGATGGAGAGAGGAAGATGTAGAGGGGTCTCCATGAAATTACAAGAAGAAAGAAAGAAGAAGCTAAGAGAAGAGAAAGGAGAGAGTTTGCGGGAGAGGTGGGTAGGGGAAATTGGATGAAGAGAGGAAGATGTAGAGGGGTCTCTGGATATTGTTAAGGTTATGGTCTTTATAGCCGTGGAGAGGAGAGTCATTTCCGTTTGAGTTTTCCCCCAGAAGGGCTTGTCAGGGGGCTTGAGTTGCGAAGGAGAGAGGGTTCGAAGGTAATAGTAAGAGACGGAAGAGGAAGTAATGGTCACAGAAAGAAAGGAGAAGGACGAGGAAAAGAGGAAAGGGACAGTGGGAAGGGTTCTGTATAGTCATTTCCGTTTGAATTTTCCCCAGAAGGGTTCGAAGGTAATAGTAAGGGACGGAAAAGGAAGTAGTTTTTTTTTTTTATAGTTTTTTTTTTTTTTTTTTTTTTTTTTTTTTTTTTTTTTTTGTTTTTTGCATCCGACCTAGATATGGATCAAAAGGTCTCCTGTCGGCATGCTTTGCCTTTGTAATCCTTTGTAATGGTCACAGAAAGAAAGGGGAAGGACGAGGAAAAGAGGAAAGGGAACAATGGGAAGAGTTCAGTGTAGGTGTCGGGATGTCTGGGGTGAAAGGGGGAAGGGAATAAAGGGCGAGTTAAAGTGACAGTAAAGGGAAAGGGGGTCCAAACATGGTCGAAGAAGAGAAGGAAGTTGAGAATGGAGTGGAGTGTGTGAAGATGTATGTTGAAGAGGGAGATCAGAATATAACGAATAAAGAACAACTAAAACTAACAAACATGGCGTAGAAGAAACAGAGGAATAGATGAGAACAGGAGGAGGAAAGCGAGAGGGACGATAAGTGAGGAAACAGAAGATACTGAGGAGGAGAAGGAGGGGAAAGAGGAGGAGGAGGAGGAGGAGGAGGAGGAGTGGCCTGGTGTGGAAGACGCGAGGGCAGCGGAGGGGAAAATTAGAAATAGAAGGGGAAACGGATCATGGGAGGGAGTGTGGGGGGACGGAGAGCGCGAGGGAGGGGAACTGGTCAAAAAATGCAAATACGGTAGATGAAATTTGTATCAGAAAAATAAAGATTCAGGGGAGCGGAAAGGAGAGACGGGGAAGTCCGGGGTTGATCTAAGAAAGTCGAAATGTAAAAATGCAAAATATAAAAAAAGTATTCCGCGCGGAGGAATGGCCTCTTCAAGAAAAAGAAATGTTTGCAAACATACGGACAAGCTAAGAGGGAATACTCTGACGAGACGATTAACTTCACAGCTGTGTAGAAGAAAGGAATGTATTTGCATGACCAAGCCGAGTGTGTGTGTGTGTGTGCGTGTGTGTGTGTGTGTGTGTGTGTGTGTGTGTGTGTGTGTGTGTGTGTGTGTGTGTGTGTGTGTGTGTGTGTGTGTGTGTGTGTGTGTGTGTATTCACCATTGTCTTGGATCACGTATTGGACTCGTGATCTACAGCTACTACCCTCCCGGATGAGAGCTCAGAGGTCATGTATGACCGATCTATGGGTAATGCCGTGACCTTACACACACACCCAACTCCCCGCCCACGAGAGTTTGAGTAACGACTCGCAGCGCAGCCATACTAAAATTATTTCAGCCCTGGGCGGGATTCGAACTCGAACCGCTGGGTTAACAGTTGCGAACGCTACTACTGCGCCGTCAAGCCGCGCGCGCGCGCTCGTGTGTGTGTGTGTGTGTGTGTGTGTGTGTGTGTGTGTGTGTGTCTGTCTGTCTGTCTGTCTGTCTGTCTGTCTGTCTGTCTGTCTGTCTGTCTGTGTGTGTGTGTGTGTGTGTGTGTGTGTGTGTGTGTGTGTGTGTGTGTCGTACGTGCATGTCAGTTTCTTTGCGTACATGTATTTCTCCGACGCACTGCTCGATGAAAATTGACTTCATGATATTTCAAGAAAGAGGTGGAGGGAAGGAAGTCTGAGCCGAGTTACACTCCTTACCCGAGTCAGCCTTGGAAGGAATGAGTCAGCTGCTCCTCGAGCCGAGTTGGACCTCACTGTGAACTCGAAGAACTCGGTAATGCTACGCGTGTCGAGGAGAAGGGAGAGGAGGACATTCGAGGAGGACATTACACAACGATCCGAAGACATTAGCGTTTTTTATCTTGTTTCACTTCAAGAATGAAGAAAGAAATAGCGGAGATAAACCTCACGATGACTAAGATATAAGAAATAGAAAACAAATATCAAGGACGAGGTGGGTCAGGCCTCGAGGATGAGGTTGACGAAATAGGGACTAAGACTTGGCACAAGGACGAGAACGAGGGGGAAGCTGAGTCAAGGACGTGTGAAGAATAAGATCAAACAGCTCAAGGATGAGGTAGACCACACAAGGTCAAGGGCAAGAGAGAAAGAGGAACCTTGAGGAGGACCTCAAGGAGTAGACGAGTTTCAAGGGTGAGAGGAGATGCGAGACCACGAGGGTGACAGACACGTGGGACTTTGGATGGTCTCGTTACATCAACAGCATCGTTCAGTGGAAGCCGCGAGGTTAGGGTAGCAATGACTCACTCTCAGGGACGCGTTTTTTTATGTTTCGCGCGTTGAAAAAGGCTTTCCTTTGTTGAATAATAAAGATGTTTGGTGCCAGTTAGGATGAATATTTTATAAGAGGACGCGTTGCCCGGCTGGCCAAAGAGCAAAAGAGGATTATCGGGTCATGCCGTGGCATTGTGCACAGTTACGGGAAAGAGCGAGGGGAAGGGAGGGAGAGGAAGGGAGAGAGAAAGAGAGAAGGAGAGGAAGGGAGAGAGAGAGAGGAAGAGAGGAAGGGGGAGGGAGATGAAGGGAGAGGGAAAGTAAGGGAGAGAGAAAGAAAGAGAGAGGGAGAGGAAGGGAGAGAGAGAGAGAGAGGACGAGAGGAAGGGGGAGGGAGATGAAGACGGAGAGAGATGAAGACTGAGGGAGATGAAGACTGAAGGAGATGAAGACGAAGGGAGATGAAGACTGAGGAAGATGGAGACTGAGGGAGATGAAGGCTGAGGGAGATGGAGACTGAGGGAGATGAAGACTGAGGGAGATGAAGACTGAGGGAGATGAAGACTGAGAGAGATGAAGAATGAGGGAGATGAAGACCGAGGGAAATGAAGGCTGAGGGAGATGAAGGCTGAGGGAGAGAAGTGAGAGGAAGAAGTGGGTGGGAGAGAAATTGAGAGGGAGAGAAATGGAGAAAGGGAGAGAGAGAAAAAAGGAAAGGGAGAGGGAGAGGAAAGGAGAGGGAAAAGAAAGGAGAGGTAGAGGAATGGAGAGGAAGAGGAAGGGAGAGGGAGAGAAATGTAGAGGAAGAGAAATGGAGAGAGAAAAAAAGGAAAGGGAGAGGAAAGGAAAGGAAAGAGAAAGGGAGAGAAAAGGAAGAAGAAGGAAGAGGGAGAGGAATGGAAAAGGAAAGGAAGGGAGAGGGAGAGGAAAGGAGAGGGAGAGGAAAGGAGAGGGAGAGGAAAGGAGAGGGAGAGGAAGGGAGAGGGAGAGGAAGGGAGAGGGAAAGGAAAGGAGAGGGAGAGAAAAGGAGGGGTAGAGAAAGAGGAAGGCAGAGGGAGAGGATGGAAGAGGGAGAGCATGGGGAGGGAGAAGGAGAGGATGGGAGAGGGAGAAGGAGAGGATGGGAGAGGGAGAGGAGAGGGGATGGAGAGGGAGAAGATGGGAGAGGGAGAGGGTGGGGGATGGAGAGGGAGAGGATGGAAGGGGGAGAGAACGGAAGAGGGAGAGGGAGAGGATGGAAGAGAGAGGGGGAGACGATGGGAGAGAGAGAGGGAGAGGAGGGGAGAGGGAGAGGGAGAGGAGAGAGAGACGGAGAGAGGAAGGGAGAGGAGGAGAGAGAGAGGTGGAGGAAGGACGTAGGAAAACGGGAAGGTGGGGTGAGCACTAGTAGAGAATGGGTCAAGGACGAAGTAAACAAGAACACGATATTGAGGTCAAGAGAAAATCACGAGGAGGAAACTGAATTAAGGACGGCAATCAAAGAAAACGATAAAGGTAAGAGAGAGAGAGAGAGAGAGAGAGAGAGAGAGAGAGAGAGAGAGAGAGAGAGAGAGAGAGAGAGAGAGAGAGAGAGAGAGAGAGAGAGAGAGAGGCGGGGTGGGAGGGAGATGTCAAGGATCTTGGAGACTCTACTGAATAATAGTGAAGGTGGAAAGATGTCATGGGAAGGTCTGAACTGGAGAAAACTCCATCTGTTGGTGGAGGAGGTGGAAAGGAAGGAGAGTCTGTTAGGATGGTGGTGAGTGGAACGGAGGGAGAGTGGAAGTGGAGAAAGAGTGGATCGGTTCAGAAGTCTAATATAAACGTTGGGGCAGAATCTGACATATGTCCTGGTGGAGTATACAAGGTAATGTTTGGTGTGAGAATTTATCAGAATCCAAAAACGGTTGTGGACGGATGCTGAAAGTAAATATGCTGAGAAGGAAACCTGTTGTGACGGGGCATAAGCTAGGAGCTGTTTACCTTTGCCTATTGTGGTGGAGCAGCCTGTGTAATTGGTAGTTAGTGATAAACGTCGCCTCGAACAAGGCCGTTTATGATCTGAGAGCTGCTATAGATTGTGAAAGTGGGAGCGGTTGATTTTTTTTTTTTTCTTTTTTTTTTTTTTTTACTGTTGTTTTGGTGGAAGTTCTAGAAGTAGTCATATTAAAAAAAATCAAAGCAGGTCTCTCTGAGGCCGAGAAATTTTGTGATGGAGACGGAAACTTATGCACTGAAGTAGTTGAAGTTCTTGTAGTAAATAGTATAGAAAAGATCAAATCATATCCCAGCTTGAGGTATTCTTCACCATTCAGAACCCAGCAAGACATCTGACAGGATGACTCGAGTTGAGATGGATGGGCAGTGGAGCTTCAGATGATAGAGTGAGAGAAAGTAGAAGTAGGAGTAGATCATTAATCCGGATGGTAGAGTGGGTTGCTAAGTTGATGATCCAGATGGTTGAGTAGAGTGGGTTGCTAAATTGATGATCCGGATTGTAGAGTAGAGTGGGTTGCTAAGTTGATGATCCGGATGGTAGAGTGGGTTGCTAAATTGATTATCCGGATTGTAGAGTAGAGTGGGTTGCTAAGTTGATGATCCGGATGGTAGAGTAGAGTGGGTTGCTAAGTTGACGATCCGGATGGTAGAGTAGAATGGGTTGCTAAGTTGACGATCCGGATGGTAGAGTAGAGCGGGTTGCTAGGTTGATGACTTGGATGGATGGAGTGTGTTGTAGGCGATGTGGGTGGGAGAAGTGATGGAACCAGTGTATTGAGTATTTATAAAAGCGTCACGTGTGGTATTTTCTTTAATTAGTAGGTGGTATAGGGTTAGGTTGAATGACTTGTATGTCCCCCCAGAAAACCCCCAGAATTGTATTTCTGGGGGGGGGAGTAGAATGGGGGGGTGGAGCGTTTCCTAACCTGAGGTGCTGAAATCAATTACAGGGGGTGCTGGGAAGTGATGCACACAAAAATCACCACATTGATATATGTATCATTGATTACCCAGTTGTGCATATTTGACTTTTTCCATGCTATTTTATTTTTCTAGGGTGTTCTTATTTCTTCTACAAACAATATTGTCAATTTGTTTCAGTTCTAAGGAATCAAGAAAATAAATCATCAAGTAATACACTTCACTTTGTTTTATTCTTCTAATAACAAGATAGGGGTGCTGGACTGCTTAGACATGACAACAGGGGGTGCTATGGTCGGAAAAGGTTGGGAAACGCTGGTGAAGTGGGAAGGGTGGTTGGAGTGGCGTGGGTGAGTTGGGTGTACGTGGATTGAGGGAATATCTTAGGATGGGAGGGTAAAGTAGAGTGGTGAAGAAAATGACCCGTTGAATAGAGAGGGAAGGTAGATTATGAGGAAATTGTGTTTTAAATTGGTTTTCAGTAGGGAAATCGGGAGTGATGTACTCCTTCAGGGCAAATTACCATACAGAGGGGGAAATTCTTCATCTATTCACGAAAATGGCTACTTAATAAACATGCTTTGTAAAGATGTTACATTGATACGTGAAGTCTCTTAGCTCGTCGCCTGTAAATACAGGAAAACGGGATACCTATGCATGAAGACACGGTTCTACCTGTATTCAGGGTAATAAGGAATTAATGTGTTTGAGCATAGTCGCGGACTTCTAACACAGTCTGTGCCTCCAGGTGCTCTATCAAACTGAAGCTTTCTTTCATTAATTCGAATCCCGAGAGTTTCGGACTAAGGAGGTTAAAAGTGTTATGGGGGTAATAGATGATTACATCGGGATTCTGCAAGAAACTGATTCTCGATCTGGCAGTGCCCCAGATCGAGCTAAGATTGACCCAAGATGTGATTACACCTTTCTGAAGTTTGGACCAGGGACGAAATGACTAGATCAATCGTCTTTTCTTTAATTCGTTACTTATTCAATTATGTTGTTTTGTATTATTTCCAATAAGATGACTAAGATTCGATGAGAACCACTGACTTAGGGGGTGTAGGTAAAACACTCGAGTCACTTGATTCCTGCAAGTAAGGTTGATGAATTTATTGAACGGGTAAATGGGTCTCGTGGATGGGAAAGCTCTTGGTACTCAACAGGTGGATTAACGGAGAGACTAAGCCAAGGAAGGTCATCCATGAAGAGGATTGTAGTGTCTTCAAGAGGCCTTGAAAGTTTCTTATGTGGACATTGCCTCGCGCATACTTAGAAGTGCCAACGTTAAGGAAAGCGTACATGTACGCACGTGAGCAACCACGTGTACACATACGCATTCAAACGCTCATGCATACACACACGTGTTCATACATACATGCGCACACAGGCACTCAGGCACGCTTAGACACACACACAAAAAACACGTCTACACAAACGCACATGCACACACGCAATCACGCACATATGACGCACACGCGTCGTATGTGCGTGTACATACTGACTAGAGTATACACGTGTGTTGCCCCAAAATATCTTTTTTATTCGTATGTGTTCATCGAATCATGAAATAGACAAGGAAACCTATGAAACTGGTAATTAACTTGCAACCCAGAACCGTGAAATGAGATATTTGGTGTAGACAGGTTAAGCTTGGCGACGATCCGAGATCGTTTGGGCATACGCCTGGCGGGGGATTCAGAATGTGGGATTTCCTAAGGAAGGCTGGAGAGGCTGAGGGAGGGGAGTGGGAGAGGATTAGAATTGAAGTGAGCGATGGCTAAAGTTAGCCTTATAAGGCCGTCTAGGAGGGAGTAGGAGGGGTAGTGAAGATGACAAAGTACCGCATCATCCAACGCAATTGCCACCATTTCGTCCACGAGTATCGACAAAAGTGTTGTTATCTGTGCGGAAGACAAGCAAGAATAATGAGAGGAAACATAACAAGAGAAAGAAGCGAAAGAGAGAGAACAAACTGGAAGAAGAAAAAGAAGAGAAAGTCACGAGGAAGAAAGAGGAGGACCAGAAAGGAGCATGTAAGAAGTGAGTAATATGAAGAAGATAACAGAAGGGCCAAATAAAGAAAAGATAGAGGACAACAGAGACAGGGACAGAGAGGCAGACAGACAAACAGACAAACTGGCCGAGAGACTGACAGAGGAACAGATAGACAGACAGAAAGAGAGAAAGACAGAGAGACAGACAGGCGGAGAGGAGTGAGTGAAGGTGAGAAGAGGGAAGTGAAAGTAAGAGAGCTCAACAGCCAGGACAGAGGATCCTTGTGTTGGCAGAAGGATGCCGAGCGATCGTAGGGGATCATGTCTCGAGGTGTTTGTGTTTCTCCTGGGACGGGGGACGAGCGGGAGTTTCTGCGGCGGCAGGGTTCTTCGTTTGGTAGACAACACATCGACACCAATTCTGACGCCACGTTCTCAGCTCCCGCATCCTGCATATGTACTTCCTAGGGCATTAGCACTCACGCAGCGGCACCTCCAACACAGTCTGTAGGCACAGAATTCCCAACGGGGGGTGGGGGTGGCACAAAAAGCTGATAGCATATGAACCTCTAGTCCTCCCCCGCTCCACTCCCAGAAGGATAGAAAAGCTGCTCTTCAGGCTGCGTCTCGAGGACCGTTGCTTCTGGCAACTTAATCCCCAGAGCACCATGGAAGACCGCCGGTGCAACCACTGCCGCGCAGAAAATGCCGACCTCCTCCACTACCTGAGCGATTGCCCCGCCACCTCTTTCCTCAGACGGGGACCACCGGCTCCCCCTGAAGGTCTTGTGAGCCGCCTCTGCCGCCTCCAAAGCCCCTATGAGCTCCGTCAGCTACTAGAGCGTCCGCCGCCGCTCTAACAGCTGCAGCCTCTCTTTTCCACTGTCCCCCTCCATGCTCCTCTGACTAGCTACACCATCCCACTTCCTCTCTACAAGGTGTGTCTTCCATAAACACCACCGCACGGGCTCAAACAAAGCCCGTGGGAGTGACATTTTACTCCCAAATAAAAAAAAAAAAAGTGATAAATATACAAAAACTAAAAAAAGGAATAAATAAAAAATCTCTTCCCCCCCCTCCCGCTCCCTATCTCCCTCTCCTCTTCCCTCCCCCACCCTCTTCCTCCTGCCCCACGTCTCGAGTTATTAAGAACCCGATGGTCCCAGGATGCTGTGGGTGGTCAAAGCAATTTAGTTATTTGCTTCTGCAATTCCCCAATCATTAGACCTTCCCCACTCCCCGCCCCTCTAACCATTCCACCCATTCACCCCCTCTCATCACGTCAATCCTCACAATCTCGTCCTCAGTCTCTCCAATCCTCAATTTATCCTTCACACAATCCTTTTCATCCGTTCCAGTCTCCCTCAGCTAGAATCTTGCCATTTCTTTATCTTTACTCTTCTTTTCTCCCAAGGCTGAAATACACGTGCAGTTTAAACTGACAGTTACAACTGTTCAGTTATAACTGTCAGTTGAAACTGCACGTGTGTGGGTATGAATATGTAAAATGAATACCCACGCACGTGCAGTTTCGACTGACAGTTATAACTGAACAGTTGTAACTGTCAGTTTAAACTGCACGTGTGTGGCCCAATAGACTCACTCGTTCCAGTTCTACTCTCGTCCACTCCTCTTTCTCCATCCACTCCCCGTTCCCACTCTCCTCCTCACTCATCACTCTATATGTTCTTCATCAGGTTTACTTTCATCTTTCTAATATTTCTTCCCCTTTTCTTCCTTGACCCTTCAACTTGCGCCTCGGATATTTTTGTGTTTTTCTTGCCACCATAACTTTTTCCTTTTATTTCCGGCTTTCTTCCCAACCCCTTTCCTCCTCCTCCTCCTCCTCCTCCTCCTCCTCCTCCTCCTCCTCCTCCTCCTCCTCCTCCTCCTCCTCTTCCTCCTCCTCCTCCTCCTCCTCCTCTCCCTCCTCCTCCTCCTCCTCCTCCTCTCCCTCCTCCTCCTCCTCTCCCTCCTCCTCCTCCTCACCCTCCTCCTCCTCCTCTCCCTCCTCCTCCTCTTCTTCTTGCTCCCGTCCTCCTCTTCCTCCTCCTCTTACTCTCGTCCTCCTCCCCTCCTCCTCCTCCCCTCCTCCCCTCCTCCTCCTCCACTTAACTCCCGTCCTCCTCCCCTCCTCCTCCTTTCCTTCCTCCTCCTCCTCCTCCTCCTCCTCTTCCTCTTACTCCCGTCCTCCTCCTCTCCTCTTCCTTTTCTTTCTCCTCCTCCTCCTCCTCCTACTCCCGTCCTCCTTTCCCTCCTCCTTTTCTTCCTCCTCCTCCTCCTTCATCTCCTCCTCTACCTCCTTTTCCTTCTACTCCTTCTCCTTCTTCATCTCCTCCTTTACCTCCTATTCCTTCTACTCATTTTCCTACTCCTGTTCCTCCTCCTCTCCTTTCTCTTCTTTCTCCTCCTCTTTCTCCTCTTAATCTATCTCTCCTCCCTTTCCCCTCTTTCTTCCCTACTTCTCCTCCACTCCTCCCCTTCCTCCTCTATATAGACAAGGAGGCGAAAGAATCATAGATTGGATTGAGAGAACACAGAGACAAACGACCAAACTGTTTTCATTCCCTTACAGATAAAAGGTACAAAGAAAGATTAAAAAGCATTGGACTTGCCATTCGTGGAACAAGTAGAGCAAGAGGTGATTCAATAGCAATGTTCGGGTCACTAAAAAGAGTAGTTAAATGTCAAATGAAACGTCATGTGACTTCTGTTACTTTTATCTACGTAGATAAAAATGTTCGAAAATCTCTTGGCTTTGTAAAGGAACGTGCCACGAGATCATAGAAACTGACTGACATTAGATATATCCGAAGGATATGAAAAACATACCTGTCAACTACGTTAGATGGTATAGCTATACACGTTACTGTCAACTAAAGTAGTTTAGATCAGCGTTTCTCAACCAGGGTTCCCCGGAACCCTAAGGTTCCGCAAAAGGTCCCTAAGGGTTCCGCGAGAACAAGTGAGATAAGCTAATGCACTTTTGATTTCTTATTTAATTTCGTATACGTAATATAATTAAACACGCACGACATATTCTTGGTTATTGTAATAATGTAATATAGACATTATCCTATCTAACCTATTATTACGATGAAAATAAAATGAGAATGATATGGAATATTTTTTTTTTTTTTTTTTTGCGCAGGGGTTCCTTGAGACATGCAATTTATTTTAAAGGTTACGCAAGGGTAAAAAGGTTGAGAAACGCTGGTTTAGATGGGAGAGCTATATATGAAACCATGAGCAAGTTTAGAACTAGATAAATGAAGACAAACGAAGTGCTGTATTTCCTGTACATTACAATTAGGTAAATACTATTTGGTAAAAAGATATTCGGTCAGTGATTTTTTGTGTGTGTCAAGGGTAAACATACCTCGTATATAAAGGTATAATCTCCTCCATCCATTTTTATGTACATATGGGAGGTCTAGACCTGATTTCTACTTTTAACACTGGACGGGACAGACAGTACTTTAAGGATATGAATCAGTCTCGTTTTGCCAAATGTATTATGACATGTTTTATTAGGCCAAAATATGTGTAATTTTTTCAAGTAATGTACCTAATCTGCTCGTGTGTACTTGATCTCGTGTGTGTGTGTGTGTGTGTGTGTGTGTGTGTGTATTCATCATGGTCTTTTTTGGATCACTTGTTGGACTCGTGATCGACAGCTATTTCCCTTCCGGAAGAGAGCTCAAGAGCTCGTATGACCGATCTATGGGTAATGCTGTGACCTCACATGCACACACACCCCCAACTCCCCGCCCACAAGAGTTGGAGTAACGACTCGAAGCACAGCGATACTGAAATCATTTCAGCCCTGGGCAGGATTCGAACCCGGACCGACATAATGACAGCCGGAGACTCTACCAACCGCGTCACCGATTCGTGTGTTTGTGTGTGTGCTCACGCGTGTGTGTGTGTGTGTGTGTGTGTGTGTGTGTGTGTGTGTGTGTGTGTGTGTGTGTGTGTGTGTGTAGGTATGTCCGTGTGTGTCTGTGGGTACGTACGTGTGTACATTACGTAAAGATGGTACAATTGAATTGAAAAGTTGTTTGTGAATCTTGGGTTGGAGTAGGAACACAATTCTCATAAGTTTTCATCCACAAGTTTTGTAGTCTAAACGTTTGAGAATAGCGTTCTTACTTCCACTCGAGTTCCTCTTCTCGGTTTCCACACACTGCATTGTAAACAAACATTGTAGCAGAATTCTGGTATACGAAGAATCTTATAAGATCATCTTGACAGTACACAAGATCGGTTGAAAAGATAAACAAGATATGGCGGTGAAAAGAAGAAAGTGGAGGATAATAGGAGAGAAGGGAGGAGGATGGGAGAGGAATAGGAGGAGGAGGAGGGAGAGTATAAGGCCTCGGACTAAGGAATTATGCAGAAAGAAAAAAAAAGGAAATACGAGTAAAAGGGTTTTTTGATGATCGATCTGACGTGCACTGTCGACGGGGTGACCGTAAGATCAAACAGGTACAAAATCTCGGTTATCTATGAAGTGAATAAACAGATTGATAAGTATGTAAATAGAAAATAGATAAGAAATAAAGAGACGGGGGGAAATGGTGAAGAAAGGGTGCTTGATCGTGGGAAATGATATGAAAAGTTAGGGTAGTTTTTTGTGTGAAAGGTGGAATTGACAAAAATGTACGAAACATCATCAAAGAAAATGGGAATAGACGAGTACAAGGATTTGGTGGAATAACGAAAAGGGAGAAAACGGAGACGTAAAAAGAAAATGTTTTGTACAAAAAGGAACTGTAAGAGGCAAATAGCGGGGGAAAAAAGATTTGCCGAGGGAACCAGAAAGGAAAGTCTTCGTTGAAATATGGGCAACCAACTTGAAGCTTGCCTGCAATAGAAAACGGGGCGAAGAGGGGAGAGAATGGAAGTAGAGGAGACAGTTGTTCCTGTTCTGCATACGGAGACGGGTCAGCGAGGAGGAGGAGGAGGAGGAGGAAGAGGAGAAGAGGAATAACAAGACAGACAGGAGAGAAACAGACGTAGACAGAAGAAGAGTTCTTCATTGAGAAGGAACCTTGGTGGTGTAATGGGACAGAGTAGTCATACCTAGGATGGACACTTGAGCAAAACCTGTTTGAAGACTTCCTACTAAAGGACCGTTTGGTCGGAGAGGCAAGGAGTGGAGAGGATAGAGGACGAAAGAGAAGGAGCAAGAGGAAGTAAAAGAAGGCAAACGCGCTTGTTTACTATACGTTTTTTGGTTGCAAAGGCCTTACGCTCCCCACAAAGCAATAGACTACAAAATTTTGTGCAGGCAAATGGGAAAAACTGAGGTGCTCTTTTCTCCGCTGAAAGTAGGAAAGTATTGACAAAAATAAGGAAAAGGGTGTGGTGGAGTAGGAAGTGTAAAATTAATTAATCGGATGGTAGAAAGAGGAGACGAGGAAGAAGTAGATGGAGAGGTTAAATGGAAACTAGAGAGGAGAAATCTAAGAAAGAAGAGGAGAAAGAAAAGAAAGAGGAAAGGCCGAGGAAGAATATAGGAAGGAGGTCGAAAAGGAAGAAGGGAAGAGGGTATAAGAGTTAAAAGTATTGAAGGAAAGAATAGGTAGTACTGGAATGGTGAAGGGGTGTGAAATAGGACCGTGGGCACTAACACCGAAGAAGGAGGAACTGAACAGGGACGAAGACGATTCAGCGGAGTTCGAGAGATCAAAGCGATCTCGAGGTTCATCACAGGTGCCCAGGAACAAACGAATGTAGAACAGGGACCCCCTCCTCCCCCACCCCCACCGCCCACGAGGGACCAGGAGGCAGATGGGGTCTGAATCTCCTTTAACGAAGAACTGAGTGAAGGAAGGAGGAGGAGGAGGAGGAGGAGGAGGAAATGGTTGAGTAGAAGTGCTCGTTGAGGGGAGATGAGTAACGGTTGAGGAAAGTGAGGAACTGGTTGAGGGAAACAAGAAGCATTTTGAGAGAGAGTATAACCAGTCAAGAGTAAATGGAGAACTGAATAAAGGGCCACGAAGTGAGGAGGAGTTGAGGAAAGTGAGGAACTGGTTGAGGGAGACAAGAATCACTTTGAGGGAGACAAGAAGGATTTTGAGGGAGGCAAGAACCAGTCAAGAGGAAATGGGGAACTGAATAAAGGGTCACGGAGTGAGGAGGAGAGAATTTGAGGAACGGTGAGGAAAGTGAGGAACTGGTTGAGGGAGACGAGAAGCATTTTGAGAGAAACTAGACCCAGTCAAGAGGAAATGGGGGAAATGAATAAAGGTTCACGGAGGTGAGTAAATAGGGACTAGGAACCAGTTCGAGAGAGAGAGAGAGAGAGAGAGGGGGGGGAGAGAGAGAGAGAGGGGAGAGAGAGAGAGAGAGAGCTAGAGAGAGGAGTTGATGAGAGAATGCAAAAGACCAGACAAAAGGAGTCTAAGAGGAACGAACACAGAATTAATGTAGACGAGGAACCAGAGGAAAAGCGATGACAAAACAGACGAGGAGACAACGAACTGGATGAGGGGAGACGAGGATACAGATGAGGGGAGACGGAGGATCAGAGAAGGGGAAACGAGAAACTGAGGGGAAGCGGGAATCGCTGGTAATCGGGCATCGTTTGCATATGATGGAAAGGGAGTGTTCGGATCTATAATATAAGATGAAATTATGTTACACTGCAGGAAACGTTTGGCCCGCTCACCTATGGACAAGTGGTGGGGAACTAAGAAGGAACTTCTTTTATTGATCCCCAACTCTAAAGACTTGTCAGCCAGTACATTAAGGTCTTACATGTTGGCGATCGTCGGCCTGCGAAGGATATCCTTACAACTGAATAAAACGGCCTGCGAAAAGTAACACAAGTTTTTAACTCGTTAGTAACTTCAAAAGGTTAAAATGAGAAGGTTTTTATCTTTGGTGAAGAGAATTGCCTGGTGGCAGATAGAACAAGTGTTTTCAGTCGTCAATATTGCAAATCACGAGTCCCAACCCAGTATATATATGAATATATGGGTGAATATGTATCTATATAAATACATACATATATGTACGTGTGTGTGTGTGTGTGTGTGTGTGTGTGTGTGTGTGTGTGTGTGTGTGTGTGTGTGTGTGTGTGTGTGACTCACCACCATGGTCTTGAATCACGTGTTGGACTCGTGATCGACAGCTATCACCCTCCCGGATAAGAGCTCAGAGATCATATATGACCGATCTATGGGTAATGCTGTTACCTTACACGCACACACAACTCGCCCAGCGATACTGAAATTATTTCAGCCCTGGGCGGGATTCGAACCCGGACCGCTGTAGTAGCGGTTGCGAACGCTACTACTGCGCCGTCGAGTGTGAGTGAGTGAGTGTGTGTGTGTGTGTGTGTGTGTGTGTGTGTGTGTGTGTGTGTGTGTGTGTGTGTGTGTGTGTGTGTGTGTGTGTGTGTGTGTGTGTGCGTGCGTGTGTGTGCGTGCGTGCGTGCTTCATACAACCTTTGTGACCTCTGCATATGCCTTTGGACTGAAGACGAAACTACCACTGAGATTAAATGACACTGGGCAATTACCGGGGGGATGATGTCTGACAAATCTCGGGGTAAACTCGTTTGCGAATTTCCAAAATGTCGCCGCCACTGACTTTATGTCCAAAGCCTCTGGGCCTTCCTTAACCACCCAGGTTCATTATGAGATGTGATTTTCAGACAGACAAACAGACGCGAGAAAAACAGACGGGCAGACAAACCGACAGACAGACGCAAACAAACAGACAGACAGACAGGTAGACCAACAGACATGAGGCAGAGAGACCAACAGACAGACTGAGACAGACAGACAGATAGACAGACAAATAGACACGGAGCAATCAGACATACAGAGACAGACACGAAAGCAGACACACTAAACCAGACAGCCACACTAAAACAGACAGGCAGACGGAGACAGACTCCCAGAGACAGCCACGCACGGAGACAGACAGACGCGGAGACAGAGCGAATTAAAACGAATGAAGGAATAAAGGATTGAAAGCGACCAGAAATGATGAAGAATCTGGAAGCGAAAGTGATGACGCTGGATGTCCCTTCGCTCATGCTGGAGCCTACGGGAGGTTCTGCAAGAGATCAAAATGATCCTGGAGTTCCCGCCTGAGCTACGCGAAATCATATGTTGTCAGTCTGAATGGAAAATATATAAACCGTAAATGTAAATGCATTTATGTGTGTGATGGCAAATCGAAAGGAGACTTTTCATGCTTAAGTCCTGACCGGGCTAATAAAAAGGAAAAAATCGTCTGGTCCTCTCAGGACGTTAAGAAATTTTAGAAAGCTAATCTAAAAGCAAAATTAAGAAAATCTAGAATAGGCGGTTTAGCTCTGAGATCTCATTTTAATGTTTAATATATATATATATATATATGTATATATATATGTATGTATGTATGTATATATGTATATATATATGTATATATGTCTATATATATATATATATATATATATATATTCTTAGTGATTTTCTCGATTTTCCGAATAGTTTGTTTGTATCTTGAAGGGAGGCTTCCGAGATCCATGGTGTTATTATAACAAAAATATTACAC
>NC_134789.1:58777531-58780031 GCF_046742065.1 Oratosquilla oratoria
ACTAAAATCATTTCAGCCCTGGGCGGGATTAGAACCCGGACCTGCGTAATGGCAGCCGGGAACTCTACCAACTGCGCCACGAGTCGTGTGTGTGTGTGTGTGTGTGTGTGTGTGTGTGTGTGTGTGTGTGTGTGTGTGTGTGTGTGTGTGTGTGTGTGTGTGTGTGTGTGTGTGTGTATTTGTATTTACCTATTTGTATTTACCAAGTTGTATTATACGGGAAGGAGTTATGCTCGTGGTGCCCGTTTTTGTATCTCGCAAGATCAAGTTTGTTTTTAAATTCTCGTATGTGTTTGCACACACTATTTCTTCATCTAATTTATTCCATATATCTATCACACTGTGTGGGAAGCTGTTTTTTACAGGTCTCTTCTGTTGTTATGTGTGTGTGTGTGTGTGTGTGTGTGTGTGTGTGTGTGTGTGTGTGTGTGTGTGTGTGTACGTGTGTGTATGCGTATGAACATATGCGTGGAATGGAGGACAACAGAGGAACAGGAGTAAGAGTGAGGGAACAAAGGTAATTGGCTCAGATAGTTCGTTGAGCAAAAGAGATGAACGAGGGAGGGGGAAGGGAAAGAAAGAAATGACCGACGTAACCGAGACAGAAGGGAACAGATTAGGAGTAATTTGAAGCAAATAAGACAAGTTGTTATGTAACACGGAATAGAGGGGAGGAGAAGGAGTAGGAGGAGGAGAAAAAGGAGGAGGATGGGGAGGAAGAAGAGGAGGACAAGAAGGAAGAGGAAGATGGGGAGGAAGTGGAGGATGGGAAGGAAGAAAATCATGGGGAGGAAGAGGAACAGGAAGGAAAGAGAGGGAGAGGGGAGGAACAGGAGTGGAAGAATGAGGAGAAAGAAGAGGAGGATGGGGAAGAAGAAGAGGAGGACAAGAAGGAAGAGGAAGATGGGGATGGAAGTGGAGGATAGGAAGGAAGAAGATCATGGGGAGGAGGAGGAGGGCAAGAAGAGGAGTAGGGAGGAAAGAGAGGAAGAGGGGAGGAGGAGGTAGGGGATGAAAGGAGGGGGAGGGGAAGATGGGGAACTTATGGGAGGTAAAGAAGAGTAAACAGGAGAGAAGGAGGAAGGAAAAGAGGAAGAGGATCATGATGAATCGGTTGTACAGAAAGAGAAACTAAAGAGAATCGACGGGAAATCAGAGGAGAGTAGAAAAGAGAGGAAGAGGGGAAACAAAGAAGAGGCTGAGAAATCTGACATATGAAGAAATATTTAAAAGTCTAAATTTATTCTCACTTTCAAAAAGGAGAATGCGAGGAGATTTAATCGAGGTTTTTAAAATGCCCAAAGGCTTTGACAACATCAATGTCGAAGATTACTTCTCATTAGACCAATCAAATACAAGAAGACGTCACGATTTCAAAGTAATTGGTTAAAAGATTTTCTTCGAATGAAAGTAAGCATTTCTTCATTAACCGGGTTGTTAATGCGTGGAATTCGTTACCTTCCACTATCGTTAAAAGTAACACAATAACAACAATTAAAAATCGCCTAGATAAATACTTAGACTCTAATCCGCAAATAAAATAATATCCCTTGCAATAAAAGATCTGACAGCCCGGCATTTAATTGTAATTGGATAGGATAGTGGTAGCAGTAATGTTAGCTCATCTTCTATCGCCTAGCTACCCTGTTTTCTTAACTGTAGCTTAGTATAGTAAACACAAACGGCCTCGTTAGGGCCAGTAGGTCTGCTGTTGTTTGTTCTCCCTTTGTGTTCCTTTGTGTTCCTTTGCATAGAGGAGCAAGATCGAGGCGACAGAAGAACATCAGCAGAAGAAGTGTGTGGATGAGTTGTTTGAGTACAGGGAAACAGGGAAAGAAAAGGAGAAAACAGAGCAAGAGTATAAAGAGAAACTAGTAAAGAACATAAATGAGAAGAGAAGACGGAGGAAAAGATGGAAAGAACATGGATAAGAAAGACGTAGAATAAGATAAGAGATAACAGAATTGAAGGGTTGGAAAAGCCAAGATAAAGTAAGAAGGAAAAGTATACGATGGAGAAAAGGAAGAAAAATGAAAAATACCAATTGGAGGAAGGATAAAGGAATGGAGAGTAGGGGAAAGAGGAAGAAGAGGATGAACGAGGAGAGCAAATGAAGAAGAATGAGATACAGTAACAGATGTAGAAATTTAAAAGATGGTAAGAGATAAAGAACATAAGAACATAAGAATGAGGGAGACTGCAAGAGACCATAAGGCCTACACTAGGCAGCTCCGTATCCATCACCACCTGTCATCCCCATCCATGAAGTTGTCTAATCGTTTTTTAAAACAACTGATAGTTTCAGCGCTTACTGCATGTACTAAGTTTATTCCATTCATCGACCACCCTATTAGTAAATCAATTCTTGCCTATTTCCTTCTTAAATCTAAATTTGTCCAGTTTATACCCATAAAAAGGGTGGGAAATATTGAAATCGAAGAAGGGACAAGAGGAGGAAGTGGAAGAGGTAGGAGGAGGGGAAGAGGAAGAGGAACAAAAG
>NC_134789.1:58787531-58807531 GCF_046742065.1 Oratosquilla oratoria
AACGACTAGTGTGGAATTTAATGTCAACTTGAAGTCACCCTTTGATAAATGAAACTGAAACGATCCATGGCTAAAGTCATAAGAAGAATGAAAAAAAGATCGAATAAAAAGGAATAAGACAGCCGAGGGAAACAAATGCGGACTTCTAAAGGTTATATGAAATGTAGAAGAAAGTCCTCAGAGTTCTACAGAGCCTTTATAGACCACTAACGCAGCAGATGGAAGGAGTGTAACTCAATTCGTCGAACCGATCTTGGACCCTTCCCTTATCGAAATGGTGAAATTACTTCCTTCAGGTTCAGACACGCTCGTGTGACCTTACATTACCTCTTCATCACGGCATCGTACTGTTTTACTCCCATATACATACACACACACACACACACACACACACACACACATATATATATGTATAATATATATATATATATATATATATATATATATATTGATCATTTCTATGACAGTCGCATGCAGGATTCGAAACCACTGCTTTTGGCCACCCGTAGGATTAACTTCACAATGCCTTTACCCACTCGGCCACAGGGTTATAAAAGCCTTGTAACCTGGAATCTAATATATATATATATATATATATACATACATGATTTTTTTTCTCCCAACCAAGGAGTGGACCGAGGATTGGGGGTTTCTATTCAGGTTTTTATTTCAACCTGAGCGCACTACTTAGATGAACAAAATCCTCAGACGCAAGCCAGAGCAAAAGCTACAAAGAGGTAGTCACCATATTGAGCGGGTCAGCGTGTCGGCCCCATCAAGAAGGTAATGAACGTAGAGGGTCCCTCTCTCCAGCGCCATAGATTGAAGGGGAGAAGCCAATCACTCCCCTTGGTCGAAGACATGAAAGAATTCCAGGAGCAAGGAGGTAGGTCGTTCTGGAAAGCGTCTCTCTGGGTTCCCGTTCCAGGTCCTGGAGGAACGGAACAGAAGTTGACCTCGTTGAGCACACTCAAAAGGGTCACATATTTCTTAGGTCAAACAGTTTTATTCGATTGTGGGGCGGCGTCTGTATGAAACAAAGCCTCGATCGATTGTAACTTCATTGTATCCCAGGTCGCCCCATCGGCTGAATCAAGCCGTTTGACATTTGCCAGAATGAACACATGTAAAGCACGCCACGTTGTTAAAGGAGATAATCCCGTCAGTATGGGGGGGAGAGAGGAAAGGTGTTCGCCACTTGAATGAATTAGTATCTTTTAGAATAGATATAGAATACCTCCTCTCCCGCTTATCTTCCCTTTACTCACCTTTTTTCACTCCTTCCCCCTCCTTTCTCTCGTCTCTTTTGTACCTTTCATCTCCTAGTCTTCCTCCTTTTCGCCACTTTCTTCTCTTCTGCACCATCCGTCCCATCCTCAGAATCCTCCTCTTCCTCCTCTTTCCCCCTTTCCCTTCTCTTTTTCATTATTTTTGTAACCATCACTGCAATCATAATAATCATCGTCACCGTCATCACCATCGTCGTCATGATCATGATCGTCGTCGTCGTCGTCGTCGTCGTCGTCGTCATCATCATCATCATCATCATCATCATCATCATCATCATCATCATCATCATCATCATCATCATCATCATCATCATCATCATCATCATCATCATCATCATCATCATCATCATCATCATCATCATCATCATCATCATCATCACCACCACCACCACCACCACCACCACCACCACCACCACAACCATCACCACAACCACCACCACAAACACCACCACCAGTATTACCACCGTCATAATCATCATCGATATTCATCATCACCCCAAGAGTCTGCGGTCAAGGACGAGGCAGAGACAGTCCCAACGGGAAGATCAAGGAAGAGCTTATGCAAAGTACTTGTACTCATTCGGAAACGAGGGCAGAATCTGCAGTTTTAATTATATCTGTGGAACAAGAAGGAAAAGAGGAAGAGGAGGAGAGAGAGAGAGGAAGGAGAGAAGGGAGGAAGGAAGAGGCAGGAAGTGAGGAGGAGGAGAGGAGAGTAGATGAGGGGAAATGAGAGGAGAGCAAAAAGGAGAGGAGAGGAGAAAGAATAGGAGAGAAAGAATAGGAGAGAAAAAAGGAGAGGTGAGGAGAAAGTAGAGGAGAGGAGAAAGGAACTGATGAAGAGAGATAGTTAAAAGATTTTTTTTTTTTTTTTTTAATGGATGAAGAAGATCTTTCGGACAGGAAGAACAAACCAAGAGTAAAAGGAAGAAGAAGAAGAACGGAGAATAAAAAATATGAGAGTAATGGAGGAGGAGAAGAGGAAGAAGAAGTGGAGGGGCAGGAAGGAGAGGGAAGCAAAATGAGGACGGAAGGGAGGAGGAAATGCGGAGGAATGCGGCTTCGTCTGGCCAAGATGCGGCTTCGCCTGGCCAAGATGCTGTTGGAGCTGCAGTTGGGACGCCACAATGCAATATATGTGCGCGCTGGCCCGGTAAGTGTTGACGCTGCTGGTGGTTGTGGTGGTTGTGGCGATGGTGGTGGTGTTTATAGTGGTTGTGTTGGTGGTGGAGGCTGTGGTGGTTGTGGTGTTGGTGGTCGTGGCGTTGGCGATGGTGGTGGTGTTGATGGCGATAGTGGTGTTTATAGTGGTTGTGTTGGTGGTAACGGTGGTATTGGTGGTGGTGGTTGTGGTGGTGGTAGTGGCCTAAAAGTGTCAAATGAGTAACCTCTCAACCTTGTTATAAACCAAAAGTTCACCTGTCAACCCCTTGTTCTACCATTGTAACCCAATGAGTGTGATATTAGATATTTTGTCCGTGTTAACTAGCGTTTCTATCCTTGGGCACAGTATCGTCCAGGTTTGGGAAAGGAGAACTAAGTAGGATAGTAGAAATAGGGAACAATAGAAGTAAGACTTTTTTTTTTTTCCACAGTCAAAAAAAAAGGTACGTGACTCTGGTCCGTAAGGATGTTTCTAAAGTCTCTGAAATACTGACTGCATACGTACATTTTACGAGACCAAATATATAGCCGTGTTCATTGAACCATCTGACTGAAGCTACTAAGGGAGAAAGATGGAACGATGAACAGACAAAAAGCCAGCGGACAATACCCCCACGGACAAAAACACAATGGACAAAAATTCAACTGACAAAAAAAAAAAAAAAAAAAAAAAAAAAAAAAAAAAAAAAAAAAAAAAAAAAAAAAAAAAAAAAAAAAAAAAAAAAAAAAAGGACCAATATCCCAACGGACAATATCCCAACTGATAATACTCCCAACGGGGGAAAAAAAAAAAAAAAAAAAAAAAAAAAAACCGGACAAAAACCCAATAGGCAAAAAACAAACTGACAAAAACGCAACGGACAATACCCTAATCGGTAGGTTAGGTTAGCTTAGGTTAGGTTATGCTCTCCCCCCCACCCCCAATTTTCCTACTGAGGTTTTGTCTGTTATGCAGATTGGGGTTTTGTCCGCTGGGGCTTTGTCACGCGTTCGATGCAACAGAGGCCATTCAGATGGAGGGACTTGCCTTTGAGAGAAATGATAAAATTCACTTCATTTCGTAACTTTACTCAAAAGTTTTCATACCAGAAGGCATTGACAAACATCCGACGAACACTAGAGTCGTGTAAGCGTCTCCTGAAAGCATATGAGGTTGTTGTCATACATAAGGAAACATGTTATCACCATGAAGGACATGTTTCTGACGTATTAGTAACATGTTGACGCGCCAAAGAACAACGTACATATGTAAAACGTCCAGTTCTGAGTACCTCAATCATATCTTTTAGCGTTGGGTCGAGCGTTGATTCACAGGACAGATGTGTCATGACTCCAACATGTTAGTGACATGTAGAATGGACGGGTGTAAGGTAACTGGCGTATAATATTCAAACTCAAAACTGCTACCGCCTCTTGTACTGCGTGTGTCATTTTTTTTTATCACAGGCAGAAGTAACTGAAATATCTTAAGTTATTCTATAGCCATTCACACGGAGCTTTGGGATGGAATGTGAAAATATCATAGAAGGGTGTAGGATAGCGTTATCCACATGGGAATGTGGAAGGCAAGATGTGTAATCAAGATGGTTCTTTTGTGATGAAGAAAAAAAGTGGAAGCCATCAATGCTTGGTTCTTTCTCCTTCTATTTTTCCTCCGTCTCTTTCTTCATCTTTTCCCTCTCCTTCTTCTCCTCCTTTTCTTTTTCCTTTTCTTTCTTCTCCTTCTCCTCCTTCTTTTCTTTCTCCTTCTCCTTACTTGACTGCATATCTTATATATATACTCCCATTTTATATATATATATATATATATATATATATATATATATATATGCGGAAAAACCACCAAGGAAAAAGATAAACTGATGACCAAGCGCTTTCGTCCATTCAGACATCCTCAGGGTCTGAATAGACGAAAGCGCTTGGTCATCAGTTTATCTTTTTCCTTGGTGGTTTTTCCGCATATTTAGAATCACGAGTTTGTGATTTCTCATGCATATATATATATATATATATATATATATATATATATATATATATATATATATAATGTCGTTTTTCCCATTGCACTCTAAGCCACTCGGTGAACTGATGTAGTCTGCAACTGAGGACCTTTTTAATTATTACCGTCAGGGGGGGTAAGGACAAAAGTCGAGGTCGTTACGTAACGCCAAATTGATATAATTTAATCTCCTCCTGTTGGTGAGATTAGATAAAAACTGACACCGAGCATTCAAGTTAACAATATTCATTTGCATAAAAAAATAAAGTGATATTAACGAGACGTTTGACAGACAAGCTGTCAGTGACGGGAGGAGATGTCGTTTATCAAGCCTTCCCCCACAAGACCAAAGGAACAATGACCTCTTTTAACCTTTGTCAAGGGAAAATAATCCTTTCTTCCCCCTCCCCTTTCCCTACTCCCTCTTTCCCTCTTCCCCTTTTTCCTCCTCTTACCACTCTTTTTTTCTCCTCTTTCCCCTCTCTCCTCTCCCTTTCCCTCTCTCTCTCCTCTCCTCTCTTCCCTTTCCTCCCTCTTTTTCCCCTTCCCGCCTCTCTCCTTTCCCTTTCCCCATCTCTCCTCCCTTCTTCCCTTTCCTCCCTCTTTTTCCCCTTCCCCCTCTCTTCCCCTGCCCCCACACTTCCCCCTTCCCGCTCTCTTTCCCCTTCCCGCTCTCTTTCCCCACCCCCACCCCTCTCTTCTCTCTTTCCCCCCGTCTTTCCTCTTCCCCCTTTCTTTTTTCTCATCCCTATCTCTCCCGTCCCCTTCTCTTCCGCCTTCCCTCTTTCTTCCATCTTCTCTCTCTTTTCCCTTTTCCCCTTCTCTCCTCCCTCTGGTCCCCCTTCTCCCTCTCTTCCCCCCCTCCTCCCTTCTCTCCATAATTGAATTAGTCATTTATTCTTAATCAGAATGAAAAATTTAAAAGGTGACACCTTGAAGGAGTTGATCGAGACATTATCACCTTTGCAAATGGAGATGTACCTCCCTCCCCCTCGACATCCATCCCTCCATCCTTCAATCCACAATTCCTCCCCTCCTCACCATCCATCCCTCCATTCTTCATTCTCAACTTTCCTCTTCCTTTCCATCTCTCCTTCCTTCACTCCCTCTCTTCCTCCCCTCTTCCATCCTTCCTTCACTCCCACTTTTTCTTCTCCCCTTGCATCCCTCCATTCTTCACTCCCAAAATTCCTCTCCCCTTCCATCCTTCCTTCTTTCGTTCCCACTCCTCCTTCTCCCCTTCAATCCCTCCATTCTTCACTCCCAACCTTCCTTGACTCCCATTCTTCCCTCTCCCTCCCTCCATCCCTCCTCCCTTCACTCCCACCTTCCTCCCATTCTCCCTCCTTCCTCCAGACTCTTGCACACTCCTCCTTGGCTGTATAAAAACCATCTCCCGTTAGTCAGAGCAAAATCTTTAAAGACCATTCACTTTGCCGAAGGACTGTTGAGGTCTGGGTTGGTACTAGCCTCGCAAACCCCGACAAAAATGTTCATCAAAATGCGATCAGGTTTGCATCTGTGGCGTCTTGATCTCCCTTTTCATCATGTAGATATGGATAGAACCAACGTTACCTTTAAGCTGTGCGCATGTGCGCGTTCACATATTTTTTACAACTAGCGCACATAAAGAAAAAATGTGCACACACAAGGTTTTCAAATATCAAAATCCATTCAATAAAGAAGTTCCACCCAAACGTCAGCTTATAGATTCTCTTAAAATATGGCAACTTGCCAACCGTCAAACCAATAATTGCTTTTTTTTTTGTTTTTTCTTCTGACTAGCGCTTCCGTTGCAAACGAAATGGCTTTGCCGCTATGGCTGCGCACATACTTTTCAGAGTAGGCAAAGTTTGTGCACAAGCAAATTTCTGCGCGTACTCACAGCAAGACTGTAGGTCGGAGTCACTCTGCCGAATATCCCCCGGAACCTATGCTTCTACGAATGAGTTCCATAAGGAAGTGTGATAAGAACATAAGAACATAGAATGGAGGAGACTGCAAGAGACCATAAAGCCTATACTAGGTAGTTCCCTGTCTATTATCACCTGTCGTCCCCACCCATAAAGTTAGCTCATCCTTTCTTAAAACAACAAATTGTTTCAGCTCTAACTACATGGTTGATCATTCTATTACATTCGTCAACCACTCCGTTAGTAAACCAGTTCCTGCCTATATCCTTCTTAAACTTAAATTTGTCCAATATAGACTTCATGATTAGCTCAACTGTGGGATTTTTTTTTTTTTTCAATTTCAGTAAGCTCGAGAAAGTATTTTTATTTCTGAAGGCAGATCAGAATCTGAAAGTTTGTTCAGGACATGAGCTTCAAGGGGGAAAAGGGTCGAAAAAATGTGCTATATTTTGTCGTTTCTAACCTGCGCAAACACTATTTGGTATGAAAAGTAAAAATACACGCTGAAATCAAATACGAACACAGCACAAAGATGGAAATAGAAAACGTAAAAATCAAAATGAAATGTAATAGAATTTGTGAACGAGAAATCAACCTTTCGGTAACATTAACGAAAAGAGTGAATAAAGTCAATAAAAAGTTAACAAAAACGCAATGAAAACGAAATATATGTCAACCTTTTAATAGAAAAACATTCTTCCTTCTGCGTGACCCTTCTTAAGGAGGTCTTTAAGAAAATTTGGAGGTCAGGGATTTTTGTGGATTGTGCCCTCGTGAGTGTATAGTTTCTTTCCTTCGAAGTCTTTTTTCAAAGGAAATAGTTTATTTTCATAATGTTTCGTTCAGTATCTATAGAGTTTTCTTTATTGCGAATCTAATTTTAAGAATTCCCTTATGTTTGGAAAGAAAAGCAACGAAATCTAAAAAAAAAAAATCACAGACACCAGAAGGACTCTTTACATTTTGTCATATTTTCGAAATGCCTTTTCGTTCTAAATATTTTGATTTTTTTTTTTAATTCAGATTACAGATGGAACAGTTTGTACTTGTGAACCACTCCAGTAATTTGGGGTCTAGATAGAATTTCCTCCTGTAGAAATCCGGACACTTGTCGTTGTGAAATTGTACCGGTAGACATACAATAAGGTCATCTAATGTTTGATGCAATAAATGTTAATACTGTTCCCGTGAAGCTAATATTGGAGGTTCACGGAAGAAACACAAACATGTACGCGCGCGCGCGCACACACACATACACACGCACACACACACACACACACACACACACACACACACACACACACACACACACACACACACACACACACACACACACACACACACACACACACACACACACACACACACACACACACACACACTCGCTCACTCCATCACTCACTCCCTCACTCTCCATCCCTCCCTCACTCTCCCTCACTCTCCCTCACTCTCCCTCCCTCACTCACTCTCCTCACTCTCCTCACTCTCCCTCACTCACTCTCCCTACCTCACTCTCCCTACCTCACTCTCCCTCCCTTACTCTCCCTCCCTTACTCTCCCTCCCTTACTCTCCCTCCCTTACTCTCCCTCTCCCTCCCTCACTCCCCTCTCCCTCACTCTCACTCTCCCTCTCCCTCCCTCACTCCCCTCTCCCTCCCTCCCTCCCCTCTCCCTCCCTCTCACTCTCCCTCTCCCTCCCTCCATCCCCTCTCCCTCCCTCCCTCCCCTCTCCCTCCCTCACTCCCCTCTCCCTCCCTCTCACTCTCCCACCCTCTCCCTCTCCCACCCTCTCCCTCTCCCTCCCTCTCCCCCTCCCTCCCTCTCCTCTCTCTCTCTCTCTCTCTCTCTCTCTCTCTCTCTCTCTCTCTCTCTCTCTCTCTCTCTCTCTCTCTCTCTCTCTCTCTCTCTCTCTCTCTCCTCCCTCCCTCTCCCCCCTTCCTCTCCCCCTTGTCATTAACTCATCACTACCATTATACGTAGCCGCGACAAATACGGTAGTGGGCGTCACCGAGTACGTTCACATAAAGATCAAACGAGTCTCGCTTGAGTGGGGTCCTTGTTTACGAGTTAGATTATGATTTATAATTGAAAATCAGTAGTCTGACTTTGACTCAGACCCGGATGCAGAAACGAGTTGATTAAAGGCGAGTGGGTGATAAACGACACAGGGAAATTATGCAAAAGTAGGGAGGAGGAGACAAAGAAGGAGAAAAAATAGAGACAACAAGAATGCTCGTCACCGTGATACGTAATTCTCAGGAAAGACGAAGAGAAAACGTGTTATCTTGTCCTGGTTGGAAGAATTATGGAGGATTTGCAGCGACGTAGACGAAACTGACCTAGGCTAATGCGAATAACCTCGACGACTGTATGGAGCCGATAAAGAGGAACAAATCATGGTCACAATTGTTGTCACAAACTTCGTAATATTTCACTCAGGAGCGAATGCTCAGGATCATCAATGACGAAAAGTTTTGAAAACGGAAGACACTTCACTTGTTGGGTGACGAGGGGAGACTGAACCAGCTGAATCAATTCAAAATAGACGAACAAAACGAAACGTGGCGAACGAAAATAATTTCGACTTTTGTGTAGTGAACGGTGTGCGCCAACAGATTGAAATCAACAAGTTCTTTAAAGAATAAACACATTAGACGTTGGAGGAGTGACCTGACATAGGGTATTGGTGACCCAAGACAGGTCAACTTTCTTAAGGAGAAGGTGCTGATAGCAATCATGACAGGGAATATACTGAAACACAATGGCAAACGCCGACAAGACTGAGAATAAACACCGTGTGAGATCGAAACCTTTATTGGTACGACGTTTCGCTTGTTATAGCTTTTTCTAGTACAGACATAGCAAACACTCTGAGTATATATAGGCCCAGTTCCTTCCCCGTCGGCCTATATATACTCAGAGTGTTTGCTATGTCTGTACTAGAAAAAGCTGTAACAACCGAAACGTCGTACCAATAAAGGTTTCGATCTCACACGGTGTTTATTCTCACAGGGAATATACTCCTCGATGTTGAGCAGATTTGGTCTCCTATGTCATGTGTTCTCTCATTTACGAGTATTCGATGAAATTTGCCTTTTGCTTTCAAAATGTTTTTTCAGAAAATTGAATAGTATATTCGACTCCTTTTTCGCGTTGCAATTGAATATTTTTTCTCGTGCTTTTATTGTATAATTTCCAATTGCTTTTTATTTGTTTTTTGCTATGTTGTATGTTTGATATACATTGCTGTTTTACTGAATGTCAGTGTGTGTGTGTGTGTGTGTGTGTGTGTGTGTGTGTGTGTGTGTGTGTGTGTGTGTGTGTGTGTGTGTGTGCGTAATTCACCATGATCTTGGATCACGTGGTAGACTCGTGATCGCCAGCTACCTCCCCCGCGGAAGAGTTCTCAGAGCTCATATATGACCAATCTATGGGTAATGCTGTGACCTTACACGCACACACACACCCAAACCCCGCCCACGAGAGTTGGAGTAACAACTCGCAAAGCAGCGATACTGAATTTATTTCAGCCCTGGGTGGGATTCGAACCCGGATCACCATAGTGGCAGCCGGAAAATCTAACCACTGCGCCACGAGGTGTGTGTGTGTGTGTGTGTGTGTGTGTGTGTGTGTGTGTGTGTGTGTGTGTACGTGTGTGCGTGTGTACGTACGTGCGTGTGTGTGTACGTGTGTGTGTTGGTATGTGAATATTACGAAATACACAATTTCGCATTATCTACATCTAGGGAAGAAATAATCCCCTTATTTTCTTGTGTACGTGTCATGAAACAACGTTTTTCAGTATAAGAAACAAACGTTTGTATGTTGTTGACAGCTTATCCTCTTTATCCCCCCAACACTTATATGTGTATATAAACATGTGTACATAAAGAAACACATACGCACACATACACACACGCACACACGCGCGTACGCGTATACACCCATGTACATGCATACACTCACACACACACACACACACACACACACACACACACACACACACACACACACACACACACACACACACACACACACACACACACACACACACACACACTGTGTACCGTACACACAGAACAAGAAGACTGTGGGGGATAAACAAAGGGAGATATACATGGCAGCCTCTTGAAGGCTCCTGGATTCCCGGTGAGGGAGACTGGAAGCAGGGGACGAGAATGGAAAGGTGGATGGAAGTGGGTTGGTAATTGACAGAGCAATAGACAGGCAAAGAAAAGAACGAATGATCATACATTATCTAGACGGTCGGATAGGAAGGCGTTAGGGAAAATTTAAAGACAGACAGACAGGCAGGCTGGCTTTCGTGTAGGCAATGGATGGGATGCTGTGTATTTTAACTTGAGAAGGAGGAAGAAAGAAACGAAAACGAAGAAAAAGGAAGATGAGGAGGGAGTCGTGGCAGCAGTTAAGGAAGCTGAAGGATTCTGGAACAGAGAAACGGAATAAGAATGAGACGGAAGGGTAAATGCATAAGTGATTAGAATATATTTAATTCATGGTCACGGGATGGGCAGAAGACTATGGAGAGGGATTTAGAAGAAAGAAGATGCAAAGGAAGAAGAGAAAAGAATAAGGTGAAGAGAGACGAGCTATTGAAGAGATTCGCGGCGCTGCGGTGGTTATAATTGATTTATCTTTTACATTGTTTTGGGGGATACCTAACCCAGACCTCTCCTTTCACATGCACAGACAAAACTGTGCATAGATAAATCAATCTGTGTGTACACTGAATGGATGAATCAGGCGTATCAATCTTTATTCATATACAAAAGCACATAACGCCCATATTTGAAGGCACGCTGCAATTCAAAGCGGTATTCTTTCTCCTACATTCAGCGAAAGTGGTGACATTTTTTTCACTTTCAATAAGACGTGAAAATGTGTGGAGTGTATTACATATTCAGGCGGATTGAACAAATATGAAGAAACGTTCTTGCTGGAATACAAAATCATATTCACACATCATATGAAAAGCAAAATGGTTTTTGAGTTTTCATTGGGGTGCAGACATGCCTGTAGGAACGATTTATTATCGTTACAATTGATGTTTTTTTTAACTATAGTTATGATTACGGATACTTTGTGAACACACGAAAATAGAAAGCAGTTTTTGAGGAAGAGTTTTTTTTTTTTTTTTTTTTTTTTTATTATTATTCAGTGATTGTTAGATCACAATTATGCATCTGGAGAGGCTGTACAAGGTGTATGGATGTGTGATAAGAGTGCAGGAGACTTCACAAGTAAAAGAAGAGACAAAAATCCCCACAGAAAAGCACAGAACTTGACGTCCACGGAGAGAATGACGTTCATAGATCACTCTCAACCTAGGAGATGACAAAGAAGGCTTAAGAGACCGTGAGAAAGACGAAGAATTTTGAATTCTTGAAAAAAAATATTCTTTTCTCTAAAACCAAAAGCAAAACTGTAAAATACTGGACGGAAGCAAAGGAAAGGATGGAAAACGGTAGACCTCTTTCCCAATCAAACCACAAAAGAGCGATATGGTTCGGGTGGTCAATTGTCCCTCAACTTCCTTCACCCAATTGTCGACACTATTCTCGTGACATACTGGCCACTATATGTAGTATTGCATGTAATGTATGGGTACTCTTTGGGGTGTTTTAAGTGATGTATGGAAGTCATAGGAAGTCATTGGCTGCTTTTTGTGATCTGCGTGGAAAAAAAAAAAGTTGGTTGAAGTATAAAGGGAAGTGTGGCATGATGCATTATTCTCTTCAGTACAGCGGGAGGGGGAGAAAAACATCTCTCAAGTGAATAAAAGCACCTGACAACAGGAAGAATAAAGAAATTATTTCTGTATTGAAAGACAAACCACACCGCGGTAGCCATTATGAGCCGTATGCTAGGAGGGAATACGACCGTTATTTGCAATGATGTGTAGTTTCCAGCTCTTACATCCTCCCTGTCGGAATCACTTATCCGAATACAACGTTCTGACGTCACCTGGAAGACAGTGACGTAAAATAAATCCCTGACAGAAAAGAGTCGAGACAAATAACCTTATCTCAGGAGAGCCATTAAAGAACTAATTAATCACTGTTTTGGGTCGCGTGCCTCCAGGAAGTGTGTCTTTATTTCCATTTCCCCTTTCGGGAAGTCGTCTGGATTAGCCCAGATACGTCGTCGTCCGCAGACAGTGGTCCTTGGAGGAGACCCATCGACCGGAATAAGACCGGCTTCCTGCCGGAGGAGATGTCGTCCTCCGCTATAAATTGGGAGAGTTTGGTCCAGCTTCAGCTTTTCACTCCCAAAAGTTTAATGTCTCTTTCTATACATACACATATACATATATACGTGTACATATACATATACATGTGTGTGTGTGTGTGTGTGTGTGTGTGTGTGTGTGTGTGTGTGTGTGTGTGTGTGTGTGTGTGTGTGTGTGTGTGTGTGTGTGTGTGTGTGTGTACGTACACTCCAGATCTTGTCGTTACTGGATAACACAACCTTTTGACTTCTGGAGGTTTCCTTTGTCAAGATAGAATCTCCTGGCGACAGCTATAACAGAAATTATAAGCCGTCCTTAGCAGCAGAAGAGTTAAGAATGGAACTGGATGGTGATGAACGAAATTGCAGTACTCGACTGGAAATAAAGTCGAATTCCATACTCGACTCTGTCTTCAATCTTTGCCTCCGAAGACTCTCCGTATTCATCCGAGCAGTTTTGAGGATATTAATACATTCAAGATGCCTAAAGACGAGGTTTACTTTGGCCGTAACTTGACTTCGAACATTTTTTCTATATTCTTGTAAATTCTTTTTGCATTTTCATTTCTTGTTTATTTTGCTTATACATCTCGCCGTTTCTGGAAATGTTAAAAAGGATTGCTGGGGCAGTTTGTCCTTGTGATGCTTCGTCGCCGAAAGCATCCAGGACTTCTGTGTGTGTGTCTTGCTCACCTTCATCAGACCGTGAGATATGTGGCCGGCCCCTCGCAGCCGTTTGTCTGCAGTGGCTTGACATGGGGTGCGCTCGGAACTTGTCGTACAAACACGGGGCGAGGCTTAGACGAAGAGCAAAGGTACAGGCCTTCTCTTTGTGACGTTTTTAAGATTGTTCCCGGAGTGGACGTCACAGAGATCAGTGAAATAGCTTGGCGGTATGAAAAGATAAAAATAGTATCCGGGCCGTGAGAGATTAAATTCCTTCGGGCTGGCTTCCCGCCCTTGGCTAAAATAAAAAATCAATATTTGCCGGAAGAAGGAAGAAAATGGAAATACCTTTAATCCTTTCATTCCAGATACAACTGGCTTCACCCAGAATGAAGTATGTAAAGGAAATCATGAGATCAAAGAGACAACTGAGCAGTAGAAGGATAGAGAAGGAGCAGGAGATAAGGATCCTACGACAGACGATGAACTACGGCCGTAGCCGTCACTTTGACCCTATGTGCTTGGACTGTTAGGCGAGGTAACAGTCACCGCCAGGCGTTACAGAGAATTGCGGGATTCGTACCCGCAACTAAGTGGATATGAAACGAGTGCGCCTTTGATTATGTCATCAACGCAGAGAACCGAAAATCAGTGTTTCTATTCTTAGGGATGAAGTCTTACCGAAATAGCAAAGGAGAGACTGAAGGAGGGATAGTATTCGTAGAAGTAAAGTAATAAGCATTTTTCCTTGCGTAAAGATTAGTTTTCATTAACAGAAGAATTCTACGTGTTTCTGGTCCGCAAGGGAGCCACGAAAGTTCCTAAAATATTGGCTCCATTAAACTTCAAGCAACTTTTTATTTGTTTGGAAGTCCATATTGTAATGAATACAGTCAGGTTATTTACTATCTGTTATCTTTATATGCATTTTCATATGCGAATGTGGCATCGTCATCTTCGTCTTCTTCTTTTTCTTCATCTTCCTCTTCGTCTTTTTCTTCCTCTTCGTCTTTTTCTTCCTCTTCGTCTTCTTCTTCTTCGTCTTCTTCTTCTTCGTCTTCTTCCTTGTCTTCGTCCTCATCTTCTTCGTCTTCGTCTTCTTCTTCCTCTTCCTCTTCTTCTTCGTTTTCTTCGTCTTGTTCTTCTTCGTCCTCGTCTTCTTCGTCCTCGTCTTCTTCGTCTTCTTCGTCTTGTTCGTCTTCGTCTTCTTCGTGTTAGTCTTATTCGTCTTTGTCTTCTTCGTCTACGTCTTTTACGTCTTCCTCGTCTTTGTCATCTTCGTCTTCTTCTACTTTTTTTCTTCGTCTTCTTCCTCTTCGTCTTTTTCTTCTTCTCCTTCGTCTCTTTCGTCGTCTTCTTTGTCTTTGTCTTCCTCCTCTTCATCGTCTTTGTCTTTGTCTTCTTCTTTGTCTTCTTCGGGTTCTTGTTCTTCTTCGTCTTCGTCTTCTTCACCTTCGTCTTCTTCGTCTTCTTCCTCTTCATCTTCTTCTTTTTCGTCGTTTTCGTCCTCGTCTTCTTCGTCGTCTTCGTCTTCTTCTTGAAGTGCAGACGTATCAGTGTATTTTCATCCTCTCTTGCATTTTTGTAGACCTGTAAATATTTTTGCACGGATCTCTTTGTTTCAGCTCTCGTTTAAAAAAAAAATCATATTTGTCTTTGTTTACGTGCGAGAGTAATACTTTTTTTGTGTAGCGATAACTGATGCATTTGTACATGTGTGTTTCGTCTGAATATCGTTCAAATGGAAAAACTCGAATGTGTGTGTGTGTGTGTGTGTGTGTGAGAGAGAGAGAGAGAGAGAGAGAGAGAGAGAGAGAGAGAGAGGGGTGTAGGAAACTTAGCGAATTGAGGGGGCACGGAGGAGGATAGATAATGACATTGGCTTCAGAATTGGTCTGGAAAAAATGGTAGATCCAAGGAAAGGCGGGGGGAAAACTTGAGGATGCATTGGAGTAGTTCCGGAAATGAAGTGGAACAGGGAGCTATGATCACTTGGAAAACAAGGGACATGAAGAAGGAGTGTATACGCCACCATATACATGATGAGTAATATCACTCACTCCCTCACTCACTCACTGGTCCACCACCAAGCACATCTACCCGACTGTCAGGCACCACTCTCGCTGACTGGGCGGCTGCCGACCAAGCACTTCCTGCCTGTGTCACCAGCACCACCACAAGCAACCGATACACACACACACGAACACACTCATAAGTGCAGTCAACCTCTAACTCACAAAACACACGACAACCAAATAATAATGAACCCTTCCCCCCTGGAAATATTATATACTGTAAATAACATATAGCTAGTAATTAAGAACATGATAGTTTATTTGCGGGAAACCAAACATTCCCATTAAAACCCATATAAATGCGTTTGCCGGCGCCTCCTATTTTTGCTGTGTCAGCACTTCCGTTGAACAAAAAGTAGATGCACCAGAGAGCAGGGCAGTCGGTCCGATGATACGTACAGAGACATTAAATAGTGCATTGTGGTATAGAACCAAGAAGTGATTGACATTGTGTAAAACCATAGAAGAAATTGTGAACCAGTAAACCTTTTTTAATAAAAGAAAAAGAAGTTACATCGAGTTTGGTGTCGCCGCCTTAAGTTCTGTGTTATGTATTTACTCAACACCAGTTGAGGATACAGGAGGAGGAGGAGGAGGAGGAATTGTTAGGAGTGGAAGGAATGTAAGTAATGGAGTGACCGGGAGTTTTTTTTTTTTTTTTTTTTTTTTTAATTCGGGAATATAATTCCTACGGGCTTTTGAGTGAGTCTGTGTGAAGGGTGATTCAGTGTATGAGTGTGTGTCGTCTAGGACACATACACTCACACACTCACGAGATATGCATACATGTGTAGAATATGTATGCACATCCTTTTGAATGCGCCCTTTGTTTATATCAACAATGGTATAAATCTATTAAATCAACATATATAAGAGAATTTAAAGTGGGGGGGGGGTGCTGGCACTCCACCGGCCGACGCAATTCGTATTGGCTGAGGTGGCTATATAGGCGGCGCACGAGACACTCAGTCCGTGAGCTTCAAGGAATCTATCGAGAGGAAAGGAAGATGGAAGAGGAATGGAAGAGAGGAGAAATGGTGGAGATCGAATGGTAGAAAGGAAGACGTACGATATGAGCACGAAGGAGTGAAGGAGAAGGGGATAATCGGAAGGGAAAGTAGGACATGGGGGGGAATAGAGTAATACAAGACAATGGAAAACAAAAGAAAGGAAGAGGATGAGGAGGAGAAAGAGAAGAAAGGGGAGGGAAAGGAGAGGGATAGGGGGAGGAGGAGTGAAGGAGAAGGTGATAAGCGAAAGGGAAAGGGGAAGGAGAAGAAGGGGAGGAGAAGGAGAGGTATAGGGGAAGAAGAAGAAGGGGAGGAGAAGGAGAGGGATAAGGGAAGGAGGAGAAGGGGAGGAGGAGTGAGGAAGAGGTAAGGTTGGAGGAAATTGGATTAAAGAAAAGAGGGACGGAAGAGGTCCAGAAAGAAACTTAGGGATGGAGTGAAGAAGGCGAATGGAGGAGAAGGTGAAGATGGAAGGAGAGAATGGAGAATTGAATGGAATCAATTCGGAAAGACGAAGGGGGGAGGTTAGAAGACGACGAGAAAGGAGAAAAATGAAAAACAAGAAGGAGAAGAGTTTTCTTGTACAAGAGAAAGAGACGAAAGAGAATGGAATAATAACGATTATATTGATAAGAAAAGAGGAAACAAATCGGCAAATGTGCCGCTCCTGGAAGACACGAAGTCACATTCACTATCCACAACTACACTTGGACTGTTGCCCAGTTTTCCCAAGGAATAACCAAGAATTTTGAATGGTTTGGCCTGTGTATGTCTCGGTGTGTGTGTGTGTGTGTGTGTGTGTGTGTGTGTGTGTGTGTGTGTGTGCGTGTGTGTGCGTGTGTGTGCGTGTGTGTGTGTGTGTGTGTGTGTGTGTGTGATTCACCATGGGCTTGGATAACGTGTTGGACTCGTGGTCGACAGTTATTAACCTCTCGGATGAGAGCTCAGAGCTATGGGTAATACTGTGTGTGTGTGTGTGTGTGTGTGTGTGTGTGTGTGTGTGTGTGTGTGTGTGTGTGTGTGTTTATGTATGTATGCCTTTGTACATAAAACCGTGTAAAATCGAGCCTACTTGTTTATTATTAAGTTGTTGTTTTTTTAGCATCCGACCTAGTTCTGGACCAAAAGGTCTCCTGTCAGCATGCTATTTTGTAATCCTTTGTTAGCGTTAGGTATCCACGACCTCCAACTAATTGTAGGCATGCGGCCGCTCATACGGTGGTATTCTTAAAAAAATAATTATATAAATCTTATATAAATCTTTGGATGGGAAAGAATTTTTTTAAGAATACCATCGTTTGTCTCCCTCTCCGTTTCGCCGCTCAGATAACTTAGTCTGTGATTATTCAGAGCAAAATATGTGTTGTATTGTCATTGTGTTGTGGTATGTTGTATTAAACTATACTGTATTTTATTTTATTATAATGTAATGCATTTTATTTCATTGGGTTGTATTGTATATTGTACTATATTGTATTCAAGAAAAATTATAATTGTACCCAATACAGAGGTCATATCCATGTCTACAATGTTATTGCTCGTGTCATGCGAATATACATGACCTGATATGCGCCATGACCTTGTTCGGCAGGAGCGGGTCACACGCTTAGAACACGTCGATCGCACAAAAGCGTATAACAGGCATGTAAATGTCACCAACCAGAAATAGCACATGCTATGAGCGTACTACACGCGCGTGGCAAATCACACATGTTGTTTTATAAATAATTAACACTGCGAGTTTTTTTTTAATACAATGAATATTTTCTAACAGTCACTGGGTATGATATAAGGATATTGGATATATTCAGCCCAAAGCTAGATAGCGATTTTGATACTCGATCTGAAAGTAAATTTTTTATATTACATATTTTTCTGTGATAGGATCGTTTCTTTCCGTATTGTATGGCATTTTCTGTGCCCCAAACTATTAAAATACATACAAAAGCGAATGAAGGACGAAGAAGAGAATAGATTTCAAATGATTAGAAATGAGGAAAGCATGAAAGGTGGGATGTGAAGGAAAAGGAGAATAATGAAAATCAAGAAGAAGGTGATTTAAATACTTGAAGGAAAAATTCGAGAAGACCGAGAACATAAAGGTGGAGTTGAAGTAAAACTCGAAGACAGAATTAGAGAAGTTAGTTGCAAGACGAGGAACAAGAAATCTCGATAGGAGAAGAGATAGGGGAGGAGGAAGAGGAGGAGAAGGAAAAAGAAGTGGAGGAGGAGGAAAAAGAGGGGAGGAAGAGGAGGGGAAGGAAAGAGAAGTGGAGTAGGAGGAAAAAGAAGAGGTTGGGAGGATGAGGATAAGGACAAAGAGGAGGAGGAGGAAGAGGAGGAGAAGGAAAAAGAAGTGGAGGAGGAGGAAAAAGAGGAGGTCGGGAGGAGGAGGATACGGACAAAGAGGAGGAGGAGGAGGAAGGGGAGGAAGAAGAAGAGGAGGAGGAGGAAAAAGAGGAAGGGGACGAAGAGGAGGAGGAGGAAAAAGAGGAGGTCGGGAGGAGGAGGATACGGACAAAGAGGAGGAGGAGGAGGAGGAAGAGGAGGGGAAGGAAAAAGAAGTGGAGGAGGACGAAAAAAAAAGAGGTCGGGAGGAGGAGGATAAGGACAAAGAGGAGGAGGAGGAAGAGGAGAGGAAGGAAAAAGAAGTGGAGGAGGAAAAAGAGGAGGTCGGGAGGAGGAGGATAAGGACAAAGAGAAGGAGGAGGAGGAAGAGGAGGGGAAGGAAAAAGAAGTGGAGGAGGACGAAAAAAAAAGAGGTCGGGAGGAGGAGGATAAGGACAAAGAGGAGGAGGAGGAAGAGGAGAGGAAGGAAAAAGAAGTGGAGGAGGAAAAAGAGGAGGTCGGGAGGAGGAGGATATGGACAAAGAGGAGGAGGAAGAAGACGAGGGGAAGAAAAAAGAAGTGAAGGAAGAAAAGAAGAGGAGGGGAAGGAAAAAGAAGTGGAGGAGGAGGAAAAAGAGGAGGTCTGGAGGAGAAGGATAAGGACAAAGAGGAGGAGGAGGAGGAGGAGATACAAGAGGAGGAGGACGATACTGAGGAAGAGGGGTAAAAGCTGAGAAGAAGAAGAGGCAAACAAAAGAAGGGTAGTAGAAAAATGAAAAAAAGGAAAAGAAAATGGAGGAGAATGAAAAAAAGAAAAAAGTAAAAGAAAATGGAGGAGAATGAAACAAATAAAAAAGTAAAAGAAAATGGAGAAAAAGAAAGAAAGAGGAGGATAGGGAAAAAAGATGAAGAGGGGAAGAATTAATAAAGAAATGCAGAGGAGAAAAAGAGAGAAGATTAAAGAAGAAAACGGAAGGTGAAAAGAAAAATAAAGAAAGAGGAGGAAAAGGATTCGGAACGAAGAGGATGAAACGAATAAAGGAATAAGAGGAGGAATGAAAAAAAATAAAAATCATAAAAAAGGAGGAGAGGAGGAAGAGGAAAATAAAAGAGAATTCTTTGCTATTGACAGTGTTCGACACGGCATAATAAAATCGTCGTTTGACGCAAGAAAGGAAAAATAAAACAAACAAACAAAATAAAGGGAAATGCGTCATTTTAGCAAAATGGTTATTGATCTTTGGACGAGGAACCTGTTGAGAGAAGACAGACTGCTTTACTTCGGGCCAAGGTGGAGGACGAAGTGA
>NC_134789.1:58817531-58827531 GCF_046742065.1 Oratosquilla oratoria
CTTGCCTGCGCGCGCGCACGTGTGTGTGTGTGTGTGTGTGTGTGTGTGTGTGTGTGTGTGTGTGTGTGTGTGTGTGTGTGTGTGTGTGTGTCTGTCTGTGTCTGTGTCTGTGTCCGTGCCTGTGTGTTTGTGTCTGCGTGCGTGTGTGTGTGTGTCTGTGTCTGTGTCTGTGTCCGTGCCTGTGTGTTTGTGTCTGTGTGCGTGCGTGTGTGTGTGTGTGTGTGTGTGTGTGTGTGTGTGTGTGTGTGTGTGTGTGTGTGTGTGTGTGTGTGTGTGTGTGTGTGTGTGTGTGTGTGTGTGTGTGTGTGTGTGTGTGTGTGTGTGTGTGTGTGTGTGTTGTGTGTGTGTGTGTGTGTGTCTGGGCACGTGCTTGTGCGTTAGTGTGTGCAGTTTATGTTTTATGTTTATTTTCCAAAGTTTTCATTTGATTGCTTGTTTACGCTCTTCTCATGAAGCACAAAACTAAACATTGATTATTCCTTTTCGAGTAACGAATGTGTTTGTATCACTTTGAATATCGTGTTTATGATAAATACTTAATATTAATTAGATTCATTTTATATAAAATAGATGTTTTTCTCCACTGCTATGCTGGGGCCTTTGTTCAGCTTTAAGCTAGATTTTCTTTTATATTTCATTTAGACGAATCCTAGCTCCTGGCTTTAGAATGTTCCTTCGAGGTCATGAATATTTTAATGTGGTGATGTGCATGATTTTTTTTTTTTTTTTTAAGGTCAGGGATGTTTTCATAATGTGAGTGTTTGTAAGAGGAGCAGATGCATCTCGTCCTCTGGAAATGAATGAATGAATTTATAAATTAATAAATGAATATATTAATTAGTAGACAAAATCATGCGCTTGAGTTTTTAATGAGATGCTCTCTTCCGCTCTTACACACACACACACACACACACACACACACACACACACACACACACACACACACACACACACACACACACACACACACACACACACACACACACACACACATACACACACATACACACACACACAGAAGAGATCTAAAAATAAATAGCCTCCCACACAGAGTAATAGATACTTGGAACAAATTAGACAAAGAAACAGTGTGTGCAAACACTATTCAAGATTTTAAGAAAAAACTTGATGCTGAGAGATACAAAGACGGGTTACCTCGAGCATAGCTCCCTTCCCGTATAATACAACTAGGTGAATACAACTAGGTAAATGCACACACACACACACACACACACACACACACACACACACACACACGCATGCACGCACACGCACGCACACACACATACGCGCGCGCGCACACAAACTTACATAATTCTGTAAATGCTTCATGATGGATTTTTTCTTGTTTTGTTCTAGTGGCAGCTTGGACATTTGCCAAATGGAGCAAAGACCATTTCCTCCATTTGACAGCAAGAGCGAGGAGCAAATTAATCGAAATATTTTTCCGTCTCCTCGGCTTACGACTGACGAAATGATCTGCATTTGTAGCATTCTCCTGGGAAGAAGTAAAATATAACTTCTACAACTTTAATGTGCAGTAATTGAAAGCACGGTGTGTAAGATTATAATGGCTTATGACATTTTTTTTCGGGCTGCGTCAAATCATTTCTCATACTCCTTCACCCCCATTCCCCACCCATTCCACCTCATACATCATATGATCCACATACAACCATTCTCCATTCACCCTTGTCTTCTGTCCTCTCCCGTCCTTCCTCAACAGACATTCCCCTATTTCCCAAAGCCCCTTTTACACCTTGCTATGGATGTGCTGTGTCTTGCGACACTGCTTCTGACCCAAGGCAGTGGATAAGATGCAGGGATTACCCGTCCTCCAGGAGGTGCCAAGATAAGAGGGAGGGAAGAGGGTGGAGGGGAGTGGAGCGTAATACGGATGGAATGGGTGGGAGTGGTTTTTGTGCCTTTGTTTTTGGCTACCTCCCTTGTAAGGGGGAAGAAAGCCTTTGGTATGTGTATGTATGTATGACTTTTTTTTTTTTTTTTTTTTTTTTAGTCCTCCACTCTGCGGAATTGCATTTCAAAAATGGAGAAGACTTTCAGATTGATCCGGTTTTGTGTCATGCAAAGACTAAATGTGTCCCTGTTGCCATGGGTCCTAGTTGCCATGCACCCTATCAACAAAGTGATGAACTTTAAGGATTTAATTCCGTCTAATACCATGCAATTTTGTTTAGGTAAACGCGGGACAAAATTAGATTTCGATCGATTAATATCCCTTTTTTTTTTAGCTCATCTTTCAATCGAAAAAAAGAAATGGTAGTAGCCGAAATGTAATCCTTGAAAATAATTTTGAATATCAATTAAGTTGTGAAAATATCAAGGTGTTTCCGTTGAATAAGATCACTTTGTGATAGAACAAAGTATGTAGTGTAATGTGAAAGGTGAATGGAGATGGTTTCTAAATAATTTGACCAACAAAAACAAAGGTGTGTTTGTGAACTAAACAGAATCGGCAAGCGATGGCTAGAGCACAAGCATTATGTGTATGTGTACACATATATTACAAACGATTACAAAGGAAAGCATACCGACAGGAGACATTTTGGTTCATATATATATATATATATATATATATATATATATATATATATATATATTATATACATATATATATATATATATATATATATATATATATATATATATATATATATATATATATATATAATATTACTGGTTTAAACAACCCAGCCTATCCAACAAAATCAAGCGACATGACGTCACAAGCCGTTGGTTAGATGAAATAGGGAGTACAAAACAATGCACTCTCTTCACCGACATATCATACTTGTATTAATATAAGCTATGTGATTGTGTCTGTGCATACGAGATTATCCTCACTGATTTAATTCTAATATTTTCCTTTCTCTCGTCTTTTGCAGGTGAGTGTATTCCCTCGCCGTTGAGAGTACTGCTTCATGTAAGAAGGAAGGAAGAGTCACAGGTACATATGGGTGTAGCGAGCGCTACTCAGGCAGACTACGTGGTCGAGTGATCGAAGGTGGTAAGGAATGAATGTCTAAATCCGTTATGTCTTTATTGTCTAGTCTAAGAAATTCGGGAGTGAAGCTCCCACGGGCTTTTGATGTGAGTCCGTTTGGAGGGTGATTGTACATATGAGTGTGTGTGGGCCCAACCACACACACTCATACATTCACAAGATGTGCACACTTATATGAAATGCGCATGCACATCTCAGTGAATGCACCCTTCTCAATATAACTGAGTACGGATACATATAAATGGTGACATCTAATAACTTATATAATTGTAAGGAAAAGAAGGGGTGATTCAATGTATGAGTGTGTGTGGCCTTGGTCACACACACTCATACATACATTAGATATGCATACGCATGCAATATACGTATGCACATCGCTATGAATTCACCCTTCCGGACAGAGTAGAAACATATATATAAAAATTAAAGAGGGGGTGATTCAATGTATGAGTGTGTGTGGCCTTGGTCATACACACTCATACATACATTAGATGTGCATATGTATGCAATATACATATGCACATCGCTGTGAATTCACCCTTCGTGACAGAGTAAGCACATATATATATATATATATTAAAGGGGGGGGCTGACACTCCACCAGCCGACGCAGTTCGAACGGACTTAAGTGGCTGCATAGGCGGCGCACAAGACCCTCAGATGTTGTCGGAGGCCCTCTCCTCAGAAAAGCAGTTGCGGGGCAATGCTTGAGGTAGTGTTCTAGGGTGGCTGCAGTGGCGGGATCTTCTTTCTTCAGGTGAAGGGTTGTTCTTTATTTGCCAGAAACAACGGTCCTCCAGTCGCAGACGGGTCTTTATTGTGTAAGTGACGCGCTTATATAGTGTTCCGGGATCACGTGACAGTCCGATCGGCCAATCAGCGATCACCTCGTGACCTGAAGGGCTGCCGTCTCGGCGCGTCGCTAACAGTCGCTGAGATCGTTTAGGTGGCTTGTTCCAGTACCCAATTACCTGTTAGCCTGCGTGGCAAAGCGGTCGTTTGTGGTGTGGACACCACATGGGGAAGATAATGGTATTCGTTGTGTAAAATGATGTTAAAATAGATAATTTTTGGTATTGTGAGTCTGAAGTTCAGCCTTTTCCATACTGAAACATTATATCACAAAGATGAATGAAATGTTCAGACAGCATTCCACATACAAGGAAAAATGGCTCCTGGTACGTGAGAGGTTAATAAAGATGGGCAATAACCCTTTTCCTTCCGAAGGAGTGTTAGGAAAATTAATAGAATACCATAGCGGTAGCCAAAGTTAAAGGGAGAAATGCTATCGTCTACCAAAAGGATAATAATGCGCTTTCCAGTTTTCCATACCTTCGTTCACACGCTAATATTTATGAGGAATATCACGAATGGTTTTGATGTGAGTTTTCCCGTACGGAGTATGGAACAAACCACAAGACGTCGAATGTGTAATTTCGTTCCAGTTTTCCAGACATCACTGTCGAACTCAGGCTATCGTTTTGTTCTCGCTCGAGCAAGGAATCCAGATTGGCTGGAACCAGGCATCAGTAGCAGCAACCAGACTCTACCAGTTGAAACCAGGTTCATAAGAACATAAGAATGAAGAAGACTGCAAGAGACCATAAGGCCTACACTAGGCAGCTCCGTATCCATCACCACCTGTCATCCCCATCCATAAAGTTGTCTAACCGTTTCTTAAAACAACTGATAGTTTCGGCGCTTACTACATGGTTACTAAGTCTATTCCATTCGTCGACCACCCTATTAGTAAACCAATTCTTGCCTATTTCCTTCTTAAATCTAAATTTGTCCAGCTTATAACCATTACTGCGAGTCCTACCCTGTTGTTTTAATATGATGACCTTGTTTGCATCACCCTTGTTAAAGCTTTTGATCTACTTGAACACCTCTATTAGATCACTCCGCACTCTGCGTCTTTCCGGAGAGTGTAAGGGGTACTTGAACCAGAGTCCAGGACCTGGAACCAATTTCCAGCAACTGGAGTCATTTTCCAGGATCCGAAACCAGTCCCCAGGGGTTACCAGACTCCAGGAACTAGAATCAGGATCTGGAATTGAAGCGCCTGGGCCGATGTGTGAGCCTCATGGAAATTGTCAGGTGTTCCTGGAGAACTTAGCAATCGGTGACATTGAAGTTCAAGTGCCAAGGGCACCGCTAAATCTTTGTAAGAGCGCTCACCCATTCCATACAGTGATACATGTCATATTATATATATATATATATATATAGAAATATATATATATATATATATATACATATATATGTATACATATATATATAATATAAATATATATACAGAGATACATTATATATATATATATATACATATATTATATGTATACATATATATATGTATATATATATATATAATTATATGTATACATATATATATGTATATATATATATATATATATATATATATATATATATATATATTATATATATATATATATATATCTATATATATATATATATATATATATATATATATATATATATATATATATATATATATATATATATATTCCTTTTCCGCCGCTCTGTTTTCATCAGTCCTACAGGAACTATCTATATGTTAATAGCCGACCAAACGTGTTAAAAAAGTTCAGAAACGGTTTAACTGATCTCCATGAAAATTGGCGCAGAATGCGCATGCGGGATACCGAACATAGAAACTGGTTAAGACCTCACAACACTCCGTCATAAAAAAAAATATATATATATATATCATAACGTAACATTGTACGAAGTTGACCAGTTTGTATCAACCGTTCCAGCTTAGTAACACGTTTTATAGATGTTATTGCATCATATGATCAGGTTATTTCATTCAGCTAAGGGAGTTTACTCCCATCCTGGAAGGATTAAATGCATAAACGCGATTATTTGACCCCAGGAATCAAACCTTATTCCCTTCATTGTGGTAAAATGGATCTTCTCGTTTCTATTTTGACTGCTATCAGATAAATTTAATCAACTGAGAGGCGGCGGGATATCGACATATCGAAACGTACTTTTTGGCCTGAGTATGTCACCATATCAAAGGACCTCAGGATTATCTACCTTGAGGTCAGACAAGATACGGCCCACGGTCAGGTCGTTTGATTCAGGGCACTGAAATTCCGTTTAATCCCTTCCATACCTCATCCAGATTTTGGAGGGTGGGGTGGGGTGGGGGTTGAGGGCTTTTATCGTCCCGGCAGATAGTGGCTCGGGTTTTGGTGGTCTTTAGCTCCTAATTTTCGTGTCACCATTTTTTTTCTCCATTGTAATACAAGTAAGTTCATAAAATGGTATTAGGAACTACATTGTTTTGTTAAAACGTTTCAAAGAATAGTTATTGCTTAACAAGTTTTTTTTTACTTAAGGGATAAAAGATAACATCGTTGCTGTACTTGTACTGGCTCCCCCCTACTTTTTCTTTTAGATAATTATCAACTCAAGAGAAAAGCGAGGAAAATCCCATCGTAGTATTGATACTGAGAGACTGCCTATGCTATGTAATATAGTTAAATCTCTGTGTACTCTATAATACTTAAAAAAACAGACACCCGCAACTATTTGTTTTTGTGAAACAAGGAGGAGGAAGAGGAAGAGTAAGAAGAGGAGGAAGAAGAAGACGGCACTAGACCCTTCGACTCCCTCATGACTCTTTGCCCCCATTCTGGACCCTGACGAGTTTTGGCCGTCGCGGAGCCTCGAGGCGCCCTCCTGTCAGTCATATGTCACGGACAGAATTTCGCAATGTGCACGACGCCCTTTGTCACTCAGGAAGAGGAGGTCGTTGTCGTGAAATGAAAATCGCAGAGCTCTGGCTTGGGGTGGCGGGTGGCGGATGGGGAGTAAGGATGAAGAGCGGCCTTCGCTGAGATCCGGGGAAAAGTGGTTCCTCTTCTTGTGGGTCCTCAGGGAGAAGGTGAATTGTGTCGAAGTCTGCGTAAGTGTCCGCGAAGGAAAGGGCGGAGGCTTAGGTGTAGAGTCGTAGACAAAAGCGTAGATGTAGACCTAAGCGTGGATGGAAACGTAGATGAAGTTGGTGATTTAGGCGAGCGTCGAGGCGGAGACGAAGGCTGGAGTCAAAACATTAACTGGAATATGGTCGCTGGAAGTTGAAACAACACGTAGATGTCCATGGGTAATAGGAAGGCAATTTATTTTGATCACAATATGGCCTTAATTATGTTTACGATATTGCTGTGTTCGTGTGTAGTTTTAGCCACTGCATTATATTGTACTTTTTTTTTTAAACCACTACCAGCCCGTTTGTAATTGTATTTTTTTATGGAGAGGGAGGTTCATTGTGGAAATTGCAGAAGTGATATTAGTATTGATATGAATAATATCATTGCTGACATTGATATTAAAATGAATATATTGATATGTTGATATTAATATTAATGCCTGATATTGTCATTGTTTTTGACACTATTATTGTTATTAATATTAAGGTTAGTATTAACGTTGTCTATATTAACAATAGTACTAATATCAAGTGAGCTCATAGTGTCGGATTGATCGGCTGGTTGATATTAATTTTGATGTTAATATTAATATTAATGATACGTTTTCTTCCTCTTCCGCTGATAGATCCATTACTATAAATAGTAAAATGGGGCGTCGGTTGTCCTGCATTTTCCCATTTGCATCATCAGATTGGTTGCTTACACGTTAATAGGTTTGGCACCGGGGGATTGCAGGTACTCCTTTGGCAAGGGATCCTGCGTTGATGCCCATTCGGTGTTCCATTCTGGATTCGGGGTCTAAATATTCATAGAACAAATTAAAGCGCGAGAGAGGTTTTAAGCTCCCATTTCCGACGAATTACTGATATGCCACCGACGGAATATATTTCGACATTTTTACTTAATGTTGTATTTTTTCTATTTATTGGGGTAGGGAAGCTAACCCACCTCAGTGCATGTACAAAGTGTACATGTAGTGTACATGTACATAGGTGGACAGGCCAGTGGGAAAACGTCGATTGAGTCTAATTGTGGAAAATTATCTTTGTGTCATTGGAACCTGATATTGCTTTGTCACTGTGCAAATATATATGTATGTTTAGTACCTTTGCTAAAGAGAGGAGGGGGGTTACCAAAGCAATGAATAGAATAGACTGACGTCAACCAGAATAGAAAGAAAACGTGTCGCCGGGGAGAGAGAGAGGTCATGTGGGAGAGAAATTCGATTGAATATAGGAAATTATTCTCCTGTGCCAGCAACTTTAAAGCCTCCAGTCCAGTAAATCCTCAGCGGTTGAATAGCAGGGTCTAGCTTTAGTTGTGTAATAGAAGGCTGGAAAAATAACTACCGTTTCGAAGGGGGATTAATCAAAATAGGTCTTTAACCTTTCTAGTCAGATTCCCCTTAGGTTAAAGTGAGTTGTCGTTTTGTTTAGACGAGAGTCGTCCAGCTTCGTTTAAAAAGAAATTGGAAAAGGTTAATCGAAATTGACTTTCCTATCTTTTTTTTTCGTCTTTGAAATGAATAGAAATGTTGTAACCTGGATAAAAGCTAAAAAGGGTGCCACAGGCTTGAAGGGTAAGCCCCAGAAGGCCTTTCCAGTCAATATCAATGAACACACGCGCATGAACGTACGCACGCACACACACACACACACACACACACACACACACACACACACACACACACACACACACACACACACACACACACACACACACACACACACACACACACTGTTGAGTAGATGAATGGGTGGATAGGTGGATGGGTGGGTTTGTTTTTGGGTGGATATGGTGGTTAGTGGGTGAGATGAGTAAGGTTAGTGAAAGGGTTGGGTGAGGATAAACGGATGGTTGGATTGTTGAGTGTTGTCTACCTCGATGCTCTTCAGCGTCTGTGCTCGGGAGTTCTTCGGATGCGGATCCAAGCGAAGGACATTATACGCAGTTCGATTTAATCCCCATTTTCTGTTTGTTTTTCGTTCGGTGCACTGGAAGGGCGGGTGGATGGGAGACTGTTTGGTCTGTAACAAGGCCAGGTGGAATAGGGAGTGAAATAGGATGAGCGTGTTTTTTTATTTTCTATTCTTTATTTATTTTTTATTATTTATTTGTTTATTATTTATTTACTAATTTATTATTTTTAAGAACAAAATAATTGACAAGAAAAAAAAATAGGGAAATAAGATCGTGGGAGATCTTGAGGAGGAGGAAGAGGAGGAGGAGGAGGAGGAGGAGGAGGAGGAGCCGAGGCCAATTGCGGAAAACAGGGTTTGAGAGATATTTAGCTGCAAGGGTGACATTAACCAGCGCTTTTGTCCTTGAGAGCAACACTGTTGAGTGAAGCTTAGTCTCCAGCTACAAGGGAATGCAGCTCGTGTCCTCCGGTCCTCGAGAGAGGCTGCCAAGTCTGTGAAATATGGAGTGCATGAAACTTGCGCAGTCAGTATCCCATATAGGAAAAGAGAGAAAGAGAGAGAGAGAGAGAGAGAGAGAGAGAGAGGTGCAGGAGGAAAGGGAAGTGAAGGAGGAGGCAGAAGAAGAGGAAGAGATGAAGGATTAGTAGTAGAGGAAGAGTACAGACGAGAGAGAGAGAGAGAGAGGATGGAGTAAGGCGTAGGAGGAAGAGGAAGAAAAGGAGGTGGAGGAGGAGGAGGAGGAGGAGGAGGAAGAGGAAGAGATGAAGGATTAGGAGTAGATGAGTACAGACGAGAGGAAGAGAATGATAGGAGAAGGATGAGGAAATAGGAGTAGGACGATAAGAGGAAGAGAGCTTGAGGAAAGGAGAGGAAGAGTAAAGGGAGTAGGGGATCAAGTAGAAGGAATAAGGAGGAGGATCAGGGGAAGAAGTGGAGGAGGTAGAGGAAGGGAAGAGGAGGTGGAGGGGAGGAGGAGGAGGAGGAAGAGGAGCAAGGGAAGAAGAGGAGGAGGAGGAAGAGGAGGACCAGGGGAAGAAGAGGGGGAGGAAGAGGAGATGGAGGAAGTGGGAAAGAGGAGGAGGTAAAGG
>NC_134789.1:58832531-58835031 GCF_046742065.1 Oratosquilla oratoria
GTCTTCTGGACGCTAGAGGTCATCGGCAACCTTCGCTCCGGTGTTCCATTGAGGCCCTCCTTAGGCACAGAAGCTTTAGTACCCGTATGATTGTTGGAAGCTTCACTCTGTTTCACCAAAGACTCCCCCACCGAAGGGTCAGATGTAACTGAGGCCGCATCTTGTTGCAAGCGTAAAACACGAGAGTTCCCGGTTGTTGGAAGCTTCACTCTGTTTCACCAAAGACTCTCCCACCGAAGGGTCAGATGTAACTGAGGCCGTATCTTGTTGCAAGCGTAACACACAAGAGTTCCCGGTTGTTGGAAGCTTTACTCTGTTTCACCAAAGACTCCCTCACCGAAGGGTCAAATGTAACTGAGGCCGTATCTTGTTGCAAGCGTAACACACAAGAGTTCCCGGTTGTTGGAAGCTTTACTCTGTTTCACCAGACTCCCTCACCGAAGGGTCAGATGTAACTGAGGCCGTATCTTGTTGCAAGCGTAACACACAAGAGTTCCCGGTTGTTGGAAGCTTTGCTCTATTTCACCAAAGACTCCCCCACCGAAGGGTCAGATGTAACTGAGGCTGTATCTTGTTGCAAGCGTAACACACAAGAGTTCCCGGTTGTTGGAAGCTTCACTCTGTTTCACCAAAGACTCCCTCACCGAAGGGTCAAATGTAACTGAGGCCGTATCTTGTTGCAAGCGTAACACACAAGAGTTCCCGGTTGTTGGAAGCTTTACTCTGTTTCACCAAAGACTCTCCCACCGAAGGGTCAGATGTAACTGAGGCCGTATCTTGTTGCAAGTGTAACACACAAGAGTTCCCGGTTGTTGGAACACTCCGCTCTGTTTCACCAGGCTCCCTCACCGAAGGGTCAAATGTAACTGAGGTCGTATCTTGTTGCAAGCGTAACACACAAAAGTTCCCGGTTATTGGAAGCTTCGCTGTGTTTCACCAAAGACTCTCCCACCGAAGGGTCAGATGTAACTGAGGCCGTATCTTGTTGCAAGCGTAACACACAAGAGTTCCCGGTTGTTGGAAGATTCACTGTTTCACCAGACTCCCTCATCGAAGGGTCAGATGTAACTGAGGCCGTATCTTGTTCCAAGTATAAGACACGAGAGTTCCATGAAGGACCTACAAGGACCACCAAGAACCTCCGAGGATCTCCTCGTCGTCCTCTTGGGTCCTTCGGATATCGTCACTGGACATTGTGCTTTCCTTGTTATGCTTTAAATCTAATTTCGTTCTTTTCTTTTCATCTTTTCGCTTTTTTTTCCTCGCGTTTATTTATACCTACGTGCCTTTTCTTCCCACCTGTTTCCACCCTTCCTACAATCCTACCTCCCTTCCTTCCTTCCTACCTTCCTTCCTTCCTTCCTTCTTTCTTTCCTTCTCTCCCTCCTTTCCTTCCTTCCCTCCTTCCTTCCTTTCTTCCTCCATTTTTCTTCCTTCTTTCCTTCCTTTCTTCTTTCCTTCCTTCCTTCCTGCTTTCCTTTCTTCCTCCCTTTTTCTCTTTCTTCTTTACTTCCTTCCTTCTTTCCTTCTCTCCTTCCTTTCCTTTCTTCCTTCCTTTCTTCCTTCCTTTCTTCCTCCCTTTTTTCTTCCTTCTTTCCTTCCTTCTTTCCTCTCTTCCTTCCTTCCTTCCTTTTTCTCTTCCTTCTTTACTTCCTTTCTTCTTTCCTTCCTCCCTTCCTTCTTTCCTCCATCCCTCTCTCCTTTCTTTCCTTCCTTCCTTATCTCCTCCATCCCTCCCTCTTTTCCTTCCTTCCTTCCTTCCTTCTTTTCTTCCTTTTTCCCTTCCTTTCTTCTTTCCTCCCTTCTTCCCTCCCTCTCTCCCTCCCTCTCTCCCTCCCTCCCTCTTCCTTTCTTCCTTCCTACCTTCTCTCCCTAGTTTCTTCGTTCCTTCATATTTCCCTTACCATTCATTCTCCCTCCCTCCCCCCCCCGTCTTCCTTCTTTCGTTTTCTTTTTTATCTCTCCTCTAACTCTCATCCTCTCTCACATTTTCCCTTCGTCCTGTCTCACTTATCTCCCTACCAAACTCCCTCACTCTCATCATTCGTACTTCCCTCCTCCCTACCCCGTCCTTCCCTCCCTCTCTTCCGTCCTCCCTCCCTCCCTCCCTCTCTCCATCACTCACCTACTCACTCTCTATCTCTCTTCCTCTCTCCCTGCTTCTCTCTCCCTTTTTCCATCTCTCGCCCTTTCCCACTCTCCCTCGCTCTCTTTTTCCCTCCTTCCTTCCTTCACTCACTGCCTCGTTACCTGTCTTCCTTTGTTCTTCCCCTCTCCCTACCCCCGCATCCCTTCCTCACCCTCCTCAGCGGGGAGGACCGGTACGCGGCCTCTTAACCACGCGGCAACGCAACTGGGTCACAACAACAAACCTCACCAACAAACTTTTACAACCCCGCGCCCGTCACGGCGTTCTCGACAAAGGACGTTTCTGGTCTGTGGATGAGCTTGAGGAAGGAGAGAATCAACTCTGGTTTCAACTGGCACTCCTGTCAGTGCC
>NC_134789.1:58837531-58847531 GCF_046742065.1 Oratosquilla oratoria
TTTTAATGCTGCGGACTGGGAAATCTTGAGGGATTACGACTTGAGGGGTTATAACATGTATATACAGGTTCCCTACCGTCGTTATAACACATCAAGAAGACAATACGTCAGCATTCTGGTCGTGATAGTCATTCATACATAGATACATATACCAACGGCTTTTCCCTTTACAAGGGAGGTAGCCAAAAAACAAAGGCATAAAATCCACTCCCACCCATTTCATCCCCACATACTCCACTCCCATTCACCCCCTCCCTCCCTTGACTCCTCCTGGATCACGGGTCATCCTTGCATCTCGCCCACTACCCTGGTCAGAATCAATGTAGCAAGACAAAGCATATCCACAGCAAGGCCGCTTCATTAAATCGGCGACCCCCCCCATCTTCGTTCCCTCATGCAGAAAAAAAGAAGACGGGGAGAAATCCCTTCGGGCTGTGTCAAAATATTCACACATACTCCCTCACCCCCCATCCCCCACCCACTCCCTTCCATGCATCACAGTATCATCCATATACATTCTCCACTCACCCCTCTTCTGTCATCTCTCTTCCTTCCTCAACAGACATTCCCCTCCTTCCCAATGCCCCCTTTACCCCATCCATCCATCTCATCCTCGGTCGTCCCCTCATGTTCACTCCTTCCATCTCAAAATTCGATCAACTTCAAATTCCATTTTGTATTTCCACGCAAGACCCTCTGGAAGCTTCTTCATAGGTATCTTTCATACTCTCTGATATTGTTGAGACCATATGTAGGGCTTTTTAGAGATCAAAACAACCTCGAACCTCACTACCACAACCCACACCACCACTACCACCATTGCTACCACCACTACCACCACCAGAGCTACCACTCTTACTACCACAACCACCGTCACCACCCTCACGCTGCTTCACCTATCCTCAGTCAGGAACCCTTCCCTTACACGCATCATCTGTTGAACTTCTTCCGGTTAGATGACCCTCTGCAGACGAGTTTCCTCCACCGGACGCGCCCTCTCATGGTCGAGCAACTTCCCTCGAGCTACTCCGAAGTTCGAGATCGGAGGTTCTCAGCTTCGGGTCCAAAATACCCTTGGGCACAGAAGCCTTAGAGGGCACAGAAGTCTTCTATCGGGTCGGTACATCGAAAATACGAAGTAGTTTGTAGATACCCATGTCTCACCCTCTTCTTTTCATCGTCCTCCTCCTCCCCAACTCCTCTTCTCCTCCTCCTTCCCCCTTCACCTTCTCCTCGTCCTTCTCGTCTTCCTCCTCCTCGTCCACCTCCTCCCCTTTTCCTCCTCCTCCTCCCCTTTTCCTCCTCCTCCTGCCCTTTTCCTCCTCCTCCTCCCCTTCTCCTCTTCCTCCTCTTCCTCCTCCTCTTCCTTTCCTTCCTCCTCCTCGTCCTCCATCTCGTCCTATTTGTCCTCCTCCTCGTCTTCCTCCTCCTCTTCCTCTTCCTCATTCTCTTCTTACTACTTAGTCTTCCTCTTCTTCCTATTCCTTCTCATCTTCATCCTACGCTTTAATCCCAATCTCTACCTCATCTATCTCTATCTCTCTTCCTCCTCGTCCTCCTAGTTCTCCTCCTCCTCCTCCTGCTCCTACTCCTCCTTACTGATCATCTTTCTTCTCCTCCACCACTCCCTCTTCCTCCTCCTTTCTATCTCTCGTCTAACGATCGCCACAGATGTTAGTAAATGTTGAGTTGATGCGATCGACTTTTGCCATGTAATACATCAGAACGTTCCAGACGTATTGCCAAATATCATGGCCGGGGACGAAACTGTCGCCCCTTCTGTGTCCGCTGTTCCATTTTCATGACTAACCCCCTTCAAGGCGGTAATAAAGGATCTAAGGTATTCCCCTGACTAAGGACACACGTTTTTATACAACTGAGGGTCGGACTCTCCTCTGAAAGAGATCTTGGACGACCGCGACCCCGTTCAAGCCGGAGTTCACTTTCTCACCTAAGTAAAATTCCCTGTTCTTGGTCAAAACAAGATTCATAACGTCCACCACTATATTGACGGGTTATGAGATGTCTGGAGGACATATCCCCGTGGGGATATTGCATCCTTTAGGAGCTAACTTAGGAAGAACAATGAATGGGTGTTGGAGGGCTATGGCGTGGGCGTAGGATTTCATTCGGCTAACTCCTTCGTAACAAGGAAATGGCCTTTGTTATGTGTGTGTGTGTGCGCGCGTGTTTGGATGTATACATTACAGTGTATACACATACACACGCACACATACACACACACACACACACACACACACACACACACACACACACACACACACACACACACACACACACACACACACACACACACACACACACACACACACACACACACACACACAACACACACAACACACACACACAAACACCTTGCAGTCCCGGTGTGTGATGTGTGAGTGGTCTCAGACCTACCCAGAGATCGGCTAATAATGAGCTCTGAGCTCACTGCCGTAGGATGGTGTCTGGCTGTCTCGACAAGAGGCTGCAGCAGATCCGTGGTGAATACACACACACACACACACACACACACACACACACACACACACACACACACACACACACACACACACACACACACACACACACACACACACACACACACACACACGGAGCGGAAAGCTATCTCGAATGCTGGGGATGGTCTCAAGAATAAGGGTGAAATTTTCTAGATTCTTGTGTATTCCTGTGATGTGGTTTGTTGTTGTGGCAGGTGCAGATGGCTGGCAATAACAGTAACTGGTGTTTGTTGATCGAAGTTGCCGGTGATATGTGAGCACTAGAGATTATAAGTGGTAGGCTTGACGAAGATATTCCTCGCTGCAGGAATGAGAAGAAAAGATGCGGTGATGGAGAAAACGATGATGATGTTGATGCGGGTGAATGTTATTCTCGTTGCATAAAACAAGAATAGAAATTGAAGTGATTTGGTTATGATGGTGGTGGAGAGCGCAGTGACAGGAATAAGGTAAGTTTTCGGGAGGGAGGCTAGACTAAGGCTAAGGTCGGAGCCTGGATGGTGTCTCCGTTTTTTGTGAAGAATTTTCAAACGTCTTTTTCGAAAAAAAAAAAAAAAAGACGGGAGACCGGGACCGTTGGCCATCCCAGCCAACGAGCTGGAGGAAGAGGAGGAGGAGGTTACAGAGATGAAGGAGGAGGTGAAGGGGATGGAGGAAGTAGAGGAGGAATAGGTGGAGTGGGGGGATAAAGTGGAAGAGGAGCAGGGGGAGGAAATGGAGGAGGAACGGGGGAGGTAGGATGTAGAGGAGCGGAAGGAGGAAGAGGAGGAGGAAGACAACGAAGAAGAGGAGGAGGAGATGGCAGAAGGGCAAGGGAAGGAGAAGGTGGAAGGAAGGAGAGGGAGGAGGAGGAGGAGGAGGAGGGGATATATGAGGAAAAGGTAAAGAAAAAGGAGGAGAAGGAAAAGTAACGGGAAGATGAGGAGGAAGTGCAAGAGAGGCAGGAGCATGAGGAGGAAGAGGAGGAGGAGGAAGTGAGAAGAAGGAGGAAGTGAGAAGGTGGAGGAAGAGGAGTTTGGCGTAATTATCAGTAACGATCCCAAATCAACTAAGCAGTGTATTTTTGCCCCGGAGTAAGCAAATAAGATTCCAGGCCTGATTGCACGATTTTTCGATTTCAAAAGTTCATCCGTTTTCAACCAACTATGTAGACCATTAGCCCGTCCACATTTGGGATGTGTTGTGTCCGTGTAGTCAGCGAATCTCATTAAAGTCATTGACAGATTGGAAAAAGTATAGCGGCGAGCCACAAATATGATTGAAAATATAGGATAAAAATCCTACGAAAACTACCTTAAGTATTTGAATCTATCTTCAATCAAAACGCGTAGACTCAGAGGTGACTTGATGTAGGTATGCAAGATCTTAAAGGGATCTGGCAACATCAAAGGTAATTAAATTCACACTAAATACGAATAAGACTAGAAATAATGGTCTCAAGTTGTCTGGACGTTAGATTTAATTTAGAAGTGGGTAGAAACCATTTCGCATACTCTATAGTCAATAGATATATGTCCTACCGAGGCAGTGCAATATGATACAGTTCGAAGATGTAAGACTCGTTTAGATTAGTGGTTCTTAATATTTTTTTTTCTGCGACCCAAAATCATGTCCAAATTGACTGTGGCAACCCTCATAAACACTTAAAAAGCAAGAGTAGATATTGGTAACATTTTTTCACCTCAATTAAATTATCTATGTCTCAATGTTTTTTCTTAACCTTTGGTCATAATGACTTAGGAACTCTAAAACCAGGATTAATTCCTTGACAATATTTTGAATAATATTGAAAAAAAATAACAAGTCTGCAAATCCTTGGTGACCCATTGAAATGGCTTGGGGACCCAAGTTTAGGTCGCGACCCAAGTGTTAAGAACCATTGATTTATATCAACATCTAACCAATATCCTGTAATGCATGGAAATTATTTGGTCGGCTTGTTATTCCGTTTCTTTGTGTATATATATTTTGTTAGCATCTGACATGGTTATGAACCAAAAAGTCTCCTCTCAGTATGTTCTTCTTTTGTAAAGAAAAAGAAAAGAAAACGGAGGAGAAATAGAAAATGAAGAAAAGGAAATGGAGAAGGAAGGGGAGGAGGAGGAAGAGGAAGGGAAGGAGGAGGAGGAAGAAGGGAATTAGGGAGGAGAGAAAAAGAAGGAAGAGAGAGAAAGAAGAAATCTTAGATATAAATTTTCTCTTGGGAATTCGAGAGGCGAGAAGGCGAAGGATAGATCTTCTTCTTCTTCTTCTTCTTCTTCTTCTTCTTCTTCTTCTTCTTCTTCTTCTTCTTCTTCTTCTTCTTCTTCTTCTTCTTCTTCTTCTTCTTCTTCTTCTTCTTCTTCTTCTTCTTCTTCTTCTTCTTCTTCTTCTTCGCGCTCTTCTTCTTCTTCTTCTTCTTCTTCTTCTTCTTCTTCGCGTTCTTCTTCTTCTTCGCGTTCTTCTTCTTCTTCGCGTTCTTCTTCTTCTTCGCGTTCTTCTTCTTCTTCGCGTTCTTCTTCTTCTTCGCGTTCTTCTTCTTCTTCGCGTTCTTCTTCTTCTTCGCGTTCTTCTTCTTCTTCGCGTTCTTCTTCTTCTTCGCGTTCTTCTTCTTCTTCGCGTTCTTCTTCTTCTTCGCGTTCTTCTTCTTCTTCGCGTTCTTCTTCTTCTTCGCGTTCTTCTTCTTCTTCGCGTTCTTCTTCTTCTTCGCGTTCTTCTTCTTCTTCGCGTTCTTCTTCTTCTTCGCGTTCTTCTTCTTCTTCGCGTTCTTCTTCTTCTTCGCGTTCTTCTTCTTCTTCGCGTTCTTCTTCTTCTTCGCGTTCTTCTTCTTCTTCGCGTTCTTCTTCTTCTTCGCGTTCTTCTTCTTCTTCGCGTTCTTCTTCTTCTTCGCGTTCTTCTTCTTCGCGTTCTTCTTCTTCTTCGCGTTCTTCTTCTTCGCGTTCTTCTTCTTCTTCGCGTTCTTCTTCTTCTTCGCGTTCTTCTTCTTCTTTGCATTCTTCTTCTTCTTCTTCTTCTTCTTCTTCGTGTTCTTCTTCTTCTTCTCCTTCTTCTCCTTCTCCTTCTCCTCCTCCTTCTCCTCCGCCTTCTCCTTTTCCTTTTCCTTTTCCTTTTCCTTTTCCTTTTCCTCCTTTTCCTTTTCCTTTTCCTTTTCCTTCTCCTTTTTTTCCTTCTCCTCCCACTCCTCCGTCTTCTTTTCCTTCTCCTCCTCCTCCTCCTCCTCTTCTCCGTTTTCCTCTTCTTTTCCCCCTCTCCTTTTCTTCTTCTTATTTTGATATTCGTGGAGTGAATTTTTTTTTCACTTGAAGGAAATCATTCGGTGTCAACCGAAATGAAAAAAAAGGATTCCAGGAGGTTAACACAGAAGATCACGATGCGACAGAAAAGCAAGCTAACAGGAGTCCTTTTGGTCCATAGCGGGTTACAATAAGTAAGAGACGACGGAAAGTGTCCAGTGATCTGCATTACGTTGACATACGAAGACGTTATGGAAGAAAGCCTACAGAAGGCGAGGACGTAGATGAGAAACCGGGATATCTGGTGTTGGCTAATCGTGTAAATTTGAAGACAAACTAATGAGACAGATTTGTGTTAATTAGTGGCGGGCACGTTTGTTGATGTGGGCTCACTATTGAATACGCACGCACACACACACACATACACACACACACACACACACACACACACACACACACACACACACACACACACACACACACACACACACACTATATATATATATATATATATATATATATATATATATATATATATATATATATATATATATATATATATATATATATATATACAGGAAGTCTTTGATTTGCACGATAGATGCGTTCCAGAAGGGACCGTGGAAGGCAAATATCGTGCAATGTAAGAATGATCGCTCCCAGTACTAGAGAAAACTTTAAATACACTATGTTAAAGGATGGGAGTTGTTGGAAATAAAATATTCAGTTACTCGTATTTTCTTGAAATCGTGTTATTCTAAGGAATCTGTGTATAATAAGGAAAAATATTTTTTGACACTGCTATGCTATTTTGAATTCGTGTAATCTAAAGTCATGTAAATCAAGGACTCCCTGTATATATATATTTATATATATTATATATATATATACATATATATATATATATTATATACATATACATATATATATATATATTATATACATATACATATATATATATATATTATATACATATACATATACATATACATATACATGTATACATATACACATATACATTGTGCACTTCTCAAAGAGCGGCAAAAATTTAATCCAAATAAAGAATCCAAATAGAATGCCAAGAGAGAGATATTCTGAAAAAAAGAAAGAAATAGAAGTTATCAGTTTGCTGTCAAGTGTCGGCGTGTATAAACACCTTTTTACGAAGGCAGAAGGAAACAAATTATTTTAGCCATTACACGAAGAAGAAGAAATAAACAGGAGAGAGGAAGGGAGAGAGCGTAGAGATGGAAAGGGAGATGGGGAGGAAGGAAGGGAGGAAGGAAAGAAAGAAGGAAAGAATTGAAGAAGGAAGGAGGAAAGGAAAGAAAGGAAGGAAGAAAAAAGGAAGGGAACGAAGGACGGAAGAAAGGAAGAATGAAGGAAGGAAGGATGGAAGGAAGGAAGAAAAAGGGAAGGGAACGAAGGACGGAAGAAAGATGGGAAGAAGAGGGAAGGAAGGAAGAAAGAAAAAGGGAAGGGAACGAAGGACGGAAGGAAGGAAGGAAGGAAGGAAAAAAGAAAAAGGAAGGGAACGAAGTACGGAGGAAGAAGAAAGAGAGGAAGGAAGGAAATAATGCAGATTTGGGAAGGTTAAGAGAAGGGCGGTGGAATCGACGTCAGATGTCTAGTACTCGGTGTGTTAAATGGTACGATGGGACGATAAGCTCTGGACTACATTGGGTATTGTCTGCTGCGTCGGTACACATCGGCCCCTGTGCTCATGCTGTGTATCGTGTGGTGGTGGTGGCGGCGGCTCCGGGTTGCTGTTCCGGGTGGACTCTGGCTGTTGCATATATACACGCGCGACAAGTATTGCATTGCAGCAAGCGATGGAGCGAAAACCAATGCGATGTCGGCCGAAAATGGGGCCGAATGGCTTTAGACGAATAACTCTCTAATCCTTCCATGCTCTCCTTTCCACATCCTACTACCCATCCTCCTCCCTCCTCCCTCCTCCCTCCTCCCTACTCCCTTTTTTTTTTACACGTCGTAGATATCATTATAATATGAACTCATTCCTCAGTTGTTGTTTTTTTTCATAAAAAGAAAATTCGTAAGGTTTAGAAAAGTAAAGCACAACAACCACATATAACAGTCGTTTCCTAAAATAAAAAATGAACTGGACGAACAGTTAACAGTTCATATCGACCTTTTACAGTATTATATGGTAGTGTGGTAAATGCTTTTGTTCTTTTTTATTCGTTTATTTCGTTTCTTATATTTTTGTTTCAATCCATTTCGTGTTAGGATATTTTTTTTTTTTTTTTTTTTTTTTGAGTTTTTAGTTTTGAGTTTTGATTTACGTGTGTTCATGCCTACAACTTTATTGCTTCCTCATGCCAGACAGGCTCATGTTAGTGTCCAGAAGTTTGTTGTTTTGTTTTTTCAACCTTCGCTTTTTTTTTTTTTTTTTTTTTTTTGGGGGGGGGCTTTTCTCTTTGTCCTTTTTCAAATATCAACAAAACTCCCTCCATAACACAGGATAGATAGCAAGCTGCCCATTTTTGTCCTTAAGCTGGTATCCCACTGGCAAGGAAGAAGGTTAGATTAGTTTTAGTTAGATCTGGACTGTGTCGTGATTGCGTTTTTATGTTTTCGTTGTGTATCGAGTTGATGGTCTTATTCTGTGTGGGCGTCATGGTGGGTAAACTGAATTGTGAAAGGGTGCGACCTCGAAATTGAAATTATTATTATTATTATTATTATTATTATTATTATTATTATTATCATTATTATTATTATTATTATTATTATTATTATTATTATTATCATTATTATCATTATTAACATTATTATCATTATTATCATTATTATCATTATTATCATTATTATCATTATTATCATTATCATCATTATTATCATTATTATCATCATTATCATCATTATCATCATTATCATCATTATCATCATTACTATCATTACTATCATTACTATCATTACTATCATTATTATTATTATTATTATCATCAATTATTAATTATAATATGTGCTGCGTCTTGCGACACAACTTCTGACCCAGGGCAGTGGACAGAATGCAGGGATGACCCGTCATCCAGGAGGTGCCAAGATAAGGGGAGGGAGGAGGGTGGAGGGGAGTGGAATATATAGGAAATGGAATGGGCGAGAGTGGTTTCTATGCCTTTTTCTTTTTGGCTACCCCCCTTGTAAGGGGGAAAAGCCTTTGGTATGTGTATGTGTTATTATTATTATTATTATTATTATTATTATTATTATTATTATTATTATTATTATTATTATTATTATTATTATTATTATTATTATTATTATTATTATTATTATCATTATAACAATTATAACAGCAATAATATATATATATATTTCTTATCTTATTAATGGTGTTGGTGATGATAGAAATGATGGTTAGGGCCTCTGACGAGGAACCTCTATGCCAAAGTCTTTTTAGACTTGGTGCAATGTCCGCTATTGGACTTGATCTCGTCTGTCTGTCTGTCTATCTGTCTGTCTGTGTGTCTGTCTCTGTTTCCGCCGGTCTGTCTGTCTATTGTTTTTTTCCACCAATCTATCTTCCTGCCTTTATTTTTTATATAGACTTTCAACTTTATTATTGTGGATGTGGTTACATGTCTGCCAGTGTTGGTTGTCTTCGTTTCTGTCTATCTGCCTATATATCTGCCTGTTAACATGTCTGCCAGTTTGTCTGTCTCTTTGGGCGTAATGCTGCCCATAATCCAAGTATTTAGAATTCTTGTCTTCTATGTCTGTATGTGGGTATTTCTGTGTTTGTCTGTCTGTCTGTCTGCGTGGGCAGGGGGATTGCAATAACATTGGTCGGGACTGTATCAACGGGTAGCGAAGAAAAGTGGGTCACTTTGTACTTATCGACGACCTCCACATCATCGAAATGGTGTGGGTCGCCCACTCCCCGTTGCTCTTTTTCCTTCTGGTTCTCCTTTCGTCGCCCCTCCGTTCCTGCTGTTTCTAGTTTACGATTTCCAATATTCACATTTCTTCCTGTGTGGCGGCAGGTTCTCGGACTCTGCGGCAAGACTTCTTCCTTTTGAGCTTTGGGTAAAAGAAGTCCCCTTTCCAAAGTCTCTTGGGTTCATCCCATCTTGTACGTCTTCCTTTCAGGCTTCTGAAGAATTCCCTCTTGTCGAACTCTCGAGGAAGCTCCATTCATTGAATCTTGTATGAAACGTACTAATTTTTGGGTTTTCACTTTGGACTTCGGTGTAGGAGCTCCTCAAACGTTCTCACCCCCAGTGACGTCTTCCTCTTGTA
>NC_134789.1:58850031-58852531 GCF_046742065.1 Oratosquilla oratoria
CACAAGGCACACGTGAAAATAATATGCAGAAAAAAACACTGGTAAATAAGAAACGTAGTCCAAATGTTTTCGTCTATTTAAGACATTATCAAGGTAATACGATTCCCTTGATAATGTCTTAAATAGACGAGAACGTTTGGAGTAAGTTTCTTATTTATCAGTGTTTTTTCTGCATATATATTATATATATATATATATTATATATCTATAATCAGGCTCGCCCAAAGTGGCTCGACAAAGAAACTGAAAAAAGTATTGCTAAAAAGAGACAGGCTTATAAGAAATATAAGTGCTCGGGTGCATCTAATGAGTATGAAAGTTATGTATCAATACAGAGAGATTTAAAAAAGACAATAAGAAAAAGAAAACGACAATACGAAATGAACATCGCTGAGAAATCCAAAGAGAATCCCAAAGAATTCTATAGTTACATTAGAGATAAAAAGGTTGTTAGGAATCACATTGGTCCACTATTATCTGCTGACGGTCAACTTGAATATTCAAATGAAGGAATGTGTAATATCTTAAACAATTATTTTAGCTCGGTATTCGTAAACGAAACACCTCAAGGTGAATTCCAAACTGAAACCTGTGAAAAGTCTAGGGTAAACTTACTCACTACGGTAAATATAACAAAAGAAAAAATTAAAAGGTGTATAGACAAACTCAAAATTAATAAAACACCAGGGCCTGACGGTTGGCATCCAAGAATCTTAAAGGAAATGAAAAATGAGATTGTTGTTCCATTAGAAATTATTTTCGAGAAATCCATCATATCCGTAGATGTCCCAAGAGAATGGAAGTTAGCTAACGTTACTCCCATATTCAAAAAAGGTGACAAAAAGAAACCAAATAACTATAGGCCTATAAGTTTGACTTCAATCGTAGGAAAAATAATGGAAACTATCATCAGAGATGCTATCGAACATCATTTAGAAAGTAACCGTTTGATAAATGATAGCCAACATGGTTTCAGACGGAAACGTTCTTGCGTGACTAACTTACTCGAATTCTACAACACAGTTATCTCGAATTATGACAAAAGAAACAATATAGATTTAGTATATCTAGACTTTGCAAAAGCTTTTGATACCGTCCCACACGAAAGACTACTTACTAAATTAGCTTTGCATGGAATAAGTGGTAGCCTATTAGGTTGGACTAGTAATTGGTTGAAGGGTCGAAAACAGAGAGTTGTTTTAAATGGAAAAACTTCTGGATGGAAAAGTGTTGCAAGTGGAGTTCCTCAGGGTTCCGTTCTTGGGCCACTTCTATTCATAGTATATATAAATGATATAGACCATGGACTAAAATCTACTGTTTCCAAATTTGCTGATGATACAAAACTGTGCGGAGTGGCAAATGATCATTCAAACCAATTAGATATTCAAGAAGATTTAGATAAATTACAGCAATGGTCTGAAAAGTGGCTAATGAAATTTAACACAAGTAAATGCAAGGTAATGCACATAGGTAAAAATAACAGTAAGTACGATTACAAGTTATTTGGAAATTCGGTAACAAAAGTGGATAGTGAAAAAGATCTCGGCGTAATTATCAGTAACGACCTCAAATCATCCAAGCAGTGTATTTCAGCCCCTGAGAAAGCAAATAAGATTCTAGGACTGATTGCGCGATCTTTTGATTTCAAAAGTCCATCACTCATTAACAAGCTATATAAATCGTTAGTTCGTCCACATTTGGAATATGCTGTTTCCGTATGGTCACCGAATCTCATTAAAGACATTGACAGACTGGAAAAAGTACAACGGCGAACCACAAAACTGATTCCAAATATCAAAAATAAATCATACGAAAATCGACTAAAACATATGAATCTGTTTTCCCTAAAAAAGCGTAGACTCAGAGGTGACTTGATACAGGTCTTTAAAATTCTAAAGGGAATTGACAACATCAAAAGTGAATTTTTTTTTACATTGAATGAGAATCAGACAAGAAACAATGGTCTCAAACTGTCCGGAAATAGATTAAATTTGGAAGTAGGTAGAAACAACTTTGCCAACCGTGTAGTTAATGAATGGAATAAACTTCCTGCACAGGTAGTGCAATGTAGTTCAGTTCGAAGCTTTAAGAATCATTTAGATAAATACCTAAGTAAGATGCTGTAATGATTATGATTTATCTTATATTATTTGTTTTTGTTTTGTTATCATTTGTCTGTGCTGATTTTCATTTATTATTAGTTATATGTCAATTTATTATTATTTACTATTTACCTGTTTGTTTATTATTTAACTATACCTATGCATTTATTTATGTATTTTATTTGTTATTTACATTATCATAGTTTTTATTTATTATTTTATTATTAATATGATTTTTTTTTCGCATCCGACCTAGATATGGATCAAAAGGTCTCCTGTCTGCATGCTCCGCCTTTGTAATCCTTTGTAATATATATACATATGTAATCATAGTATATATATATATATATATATATATATATATATATATATATATATATTTCACAAGACGAAAA
>NC_134789.1:58857531-58862531 GCF_046742065.1 Oratosquilla oratoria
CCTGCCTTCTTACCTTTCCTTCATTCTCCTTTCTGTCCTTGTCCTTCTCTCTCTCTCTCTCTCTCTCTCTCTCTCTCTCTCTCTCTCTCTCTCTCTCTCTCTCTCTCTCTCTCTCTCTCTCTCTCTCTCTCTCTCTCTCTCTCTTTCTCTCTCTCTCTCTCTCTTTCTCTCTCTCTCTTTTCAGACATCATCATCACTTCCGTTCTTGGTTGTGAGTTCTGCCGGATGAACAAGTCTGACTGTATTTCAAATCTTGAGGTCATCTCTTCTTCCTTCGCCTTTTCCTCCTCCTCTTTCTCCACTTCCTCCTCTTCCTCCTCCTCCTCCTCTTCCTCCTCCTCCTCCTCTTCCTCCTCCTCTTCCTCTTCTTCCTCCCCTTCCTCTCCATCCTCCCTTTCCTCTCCATCCTCCCTTTCCTCTCCATCCTCATCTTCCTCCTTTTCCTCCTCTTTCTATTCCTCCTTCCTCCTCTTCCTGCTCTTCCTCCTCTTTCCTCCTCTCCCTCTTTCTTCTCCTCCTCCTCTTCCTGCTCTTCCTCCTCCTTTTTCCTCCTCTTCCTCCTTCTCCTCCTCCTCCTCTTCTTCCTCCCCTTCCCCTTCTTCCTCCCTTTCCCCTTCTTCCTCCCTTTCCTCTCCATCCTCCTCTTCCTTCGCTTCTTCCTTTTTCTCCTCTCCCCCCTCTTTGTCCTCTTTCCTCTTCTTCTCCTCCTGTTTCTCTTCCTTTTCCCACTCTATGCTGCCCGAAATGGGATCAGTATGATAGAAAAATGGAGGAGGAGGATTTGAGGGCAAAAGAACGCAAGAGAAGAAGGAGAAAAATGTGGACGGGAAGGAAAAGGAGGAGTTAAAATGTAGTTAGATTTTTTTAACTTTGTTGATTTGGAAGGTTTCCAATTTTGTAATGGAGTTTTAATGGAATATCGTTATGGTGTGGAGGAAGTAACAGAATCATTTGTGGAGGACATTTGAGTTATAGAGGATGTCATGTATCTTAGGCCTCCTGGGCAAGGCGAGATTTAGTGTAAATCGACGTATGTCTTATAGAAGCTTCTTCCCACGCGGACCTTACAGTACTTGCAATGTGTTCATTTCATAATTCATGAGATGATTAGACACTGGGGACTAATTTGGATGCAGATGAATTGGTTTAGGAACTGTGCAAAGGTGTTATGATGAAGTTAATGCTGTGGATGAAACTGGAACTGTGATAATTAATAGAGACTGACATTTCGCTCGGAGATGGTATGTCCCAGTTGGATTGGAAGTGTCAATAATTTCGTAATTTTTGAAATGGGGATTCACAGGGATGAAGGAGAATGAGACTATGAAGAAGGAAGTTGTTAAAAAATGGAGATTGTAGACTTTCTGAAGGAGGAAGAGGAAATGGATGTAGAAGAGAAGGAAAATGGAGATTGTAGACTTTCTGAAGGAACAAGAGGAGATGGATGCAGAAGAGAAAGAAAATGGAGATTGTAGATTTTCAGAAGAAGGAAGAGGAGATGGATGCAGAAGAGAAGGAAAATGGAGATAAAGGAATAACCAAGACTGTTTTCATATCTTAAATGGTCTTAACAATTCATGAACGAGGGAGGTGGGGAGAAGAGAGGGAGGGAGAAAGCGGGGTTCTGCTTCTGCAGATGTATAAACATGTGGAGAGGACTACAAAGTAATGTCGTAACACATTCGTAAAATTCAGCAAAGACCTACTGTGTTAGATAAGAAGATATGAAGTAGACGATATCCATATATTTCGATCTCAGACTGTGATCCTTTTCAATGGAATACAGAGTAGTGAGGAAAATATGTATTTTCCTCACTATGTATTCCACTGAAGAGGATCACAGTCTGTGATCCAAATATATGGATATCGTCTACTTCATCTCTTCTTATCCAACACAGTGGGTCTTTGTTGAATGTGGAGAGGAATTATTCCTGACGCGGTGAGGTCCTTTGTGTCCGGGACTCGAGACGTGGAGGTGGAGAGGAGGGGCCGGGAAGAGACGGGGAGCCTGAGGCCCACAAGGACCGAAAAAACTATGTAGCCAAAGAGGAGGAATCGACAGACACTTTAATACATTAGACCATATGACTTGTGATATGTTTGATATGGAAGGCCAGGATGGTGCCCCTCACAGAGTAGTTTGTAGCGTGGAATTTAATAAACCATGCCCTTGGTTCAACTTCGCCGGTGGCAGGGTTCAAACCACCATCCCCTCGACCTTCACCGCAAATAAAAACGCCCTAACCAGCTCAGCCGGCGAGCTTCCTGCATATGACTTAACATTGCAAAAGACATACCCGTATGTCTTCTTAGGATTAATGGATAGAGATCCACACAAGTTGAAATCTTGTAAATCATTTAAGAAATTAAGAGCAGAGGGAAAGGAACAGGGTAATAGAAATAAGGAAAATGAGAGATATAAGCCTTCTAAAAAGAATACCTGGAAATGTAAGCGGGACTAACTCAGGGCAGAGTTGAGAAAGTGATAGAAGTGGAAGTAGAAAAAGGAAAAAAAAAGAGTATAAAGAAAATAGGTTAAAGGGTAACAGGCTGAAAGGAAGAGTTAGAGGTTGGAGAAAGATGAAAGGAACAGAAATGTTGAGTAAGAAACGGATAAAGAAATAGACTAAATTGACTTTATCAATTAAATTTTGTCGTTTTGAAGGTGATAGAGATTATGGACTGCGCTTCCTTTTGAACATTTTCCAACCACTGGTAATGATAATGAGGATAATGATGAGGGTAATGGTGATTGTGATGGTCATTATGATGAGGAAAATTAATTAAAAATTATGAAGGAGAATGAATTATGTACAAAGTCTTACCATTCTTTGAAGCTTGAAAAGAATTGTTTAAGGAGTAAAAAAAATATATATAGGAGAAAATGATGTTCAAAGGAGATACAAAAGAATATTAAAAATATGTAAAAGGTGTGTGTGTGTGTTTGTGTGTGTGTGTGTGTGTGTGTGTTTTGTTTGTGTATGACCGATCTATGGATAATGCTGTTACCTGACACACACCCACAACTCCCCACCCACGAGAGTTGGAGTAACGGCTCGCAGCGCAATGATACTGAAATTATTTCAGTCTTGGTCGGGATTCGAACTCAGACTGCTGGATTAACAGTTTGGAACGCTACCACTGCGCCGTCGAGCCTTGTGCGTGTGTGTGTGTGTGTGCATTTACCTAGTTGTATCTTACGGGAAGGGGTGCTACGTGCGTGGTGTCCCGTCTTTGTATCTCGCAGTGTCTAGTTTGCTCTTAAATTCGTGTATGGTTTTTGTACACACTATTGTTTCGACCAACAGCATCTGGTATTCCCAGGCGGTCAGCCATCCAAGTACTAACCAGACCCAGCGATGCTTAACTTCGCTGATCGGACGAGAAGCGATGTGTTCAGAGTGGTATGGCCGTGTGTGTATGTATGTGTTTGTGTTTTTTTGTTTGTGTATATATCGCAAACACACTCATGCCACGCTTCTTTGTTCAATATGAAGATCCTGAATAATACAAATAGACTCGCCCTCCCCATCCCGTACCTCCCTCTTATCTCACTGCCTCCCCTCTTTGTTCCCCTCTTTGTTCCCCTCTTTCTTCCCCTCTTTCTTCCCCTTTTAGACGTCCACCTTCTCATTCCAGTGCCTTTACTTTTTCGTCGCTGCCACGATTTTACATCTTCCACAAACTTGGCCGAGTTTCCTTCCCACATTTTTTTCGAGTTGACTAAGTGTAGTTGCGATTCTTCGGCAAAAAGACTTCGGTGGAGTCCCTTTAGCAATTCGGACGTTTTCGTCTTCCTTCGACCGAGGCAGTAAAACGCACTGCGTCCAGCCCATCGGCCTCATCTTCCTCTTCCTCTTCCTCTTCCTCTTCCTCTTCCTCCTCCACGCCCCCACTTCCTCCTCCTCCTCCTCCTCCTCCTCCTCCTCCTCCTCCTCCTCCTCTCTTCGTCCTTGCCTCCTCGTCCTTGCCTCCTCATCCTCCTCTCCTCATCCTCCCCCCTCCTCTTACACTTTTTCCTCCTCCTCCTACTCCTCTTCCTCTTCCTCTTCCTCCTCTTCCTCCTCTCCCTCCTCTCATCGTCCTCCCCCCTCCTCATCCTCTTCTCCTCGTCCTTCCCCCTCCTCTTCCACCTCTTCCTCCTCCTCCTCTTCCTCATCCTCCTACTCCTCGTCCTCTTCCTCCTCCTCCTACTCCTCCTCCTACTCCTCGTCCTCTTCCTCCTCATCCTACTCCTCGTGCTCTTCTTCCTCCTCCTACTCCTCGTCCTCTTCGTCCTCCTCCTACTCCTTGTCCTCTTCCTCCTCCTCCTACTCCTCGTCCTCTTCCTCCTCCTACTCCTCCTCCTCCTCCTCCTAATCCTAATCCTAATCCTCCTAATCCTTGTCTTCCTCCTCCTCCTCCTACTCTTCGGCCTCTTCCTCCTCTTCCACTTCCTCCTCTTCCTCCTCTTCCACTTCCTCCTCTTCCTCCTCTTCCTCATCCTCATCCTCCTTCTCCTTTGTCTTCTTATACTTCTCTTTTTCCTCGACATTCCTTCCACTCCTCTGGTTCCTCTTCCTTGTGCTCCTACTCCTCGTCCTCTTCCTCCTCCTCTTCCACTTCCTCCTCTTCCTCTTACTCCTCCCTCACCTGCTCTCTTCATTCTTATTCAAAACGAGGATGGTGGGACTCCATTGCCTGGAAGCGTCGTCCAACACTTTCGTGGAGTTCGGCCACTCCTACATCACCACCACCAACTTCTCCTCCTCCTACTCCTCCTACTCCTCCGCCTGCTCTTTATCTCCTCCTCCGTATCTCCTCTTCTTCTGTATCTTCTCCCCTCCCCTTCCTCCTCCTTATCTCCTCCTCCGTCTCTTCGTACATCCTCCTCCTCTTCCTCCTCCTACTCCTCCACCTCTTCTTTATCTCCTCCTCCGTCTCTCCTCTTCCTCACTATCTCCTCCCCTTCCCTTCCTCCTCCTTATCTCCTCCGTTTCTCCGTACATCCTCCTCCTCCT
>NC_134789.1:58865031-58867531 GCF_046742065.1 Oratosquilla oratoria
ATTTCCCCCTTCCTTCCTTTCTCCCTTCCTTTTCTTTTTTCGCCCGTTCCTTTTCCCCTTCCTTTCCCCCTTTCTTCCTTCGTTCTCTCCTTCCTTACTTTCTTCCTTTCTTCTTTCTCTCCTTCCTTCTTTCCATCCTTCCTCCCTTACCTTCTTTTGCACTTTCCTTTCCAACTTCCTTCCCCCTTCTTTCCTTCCTTCCTTCCTTCCTTCCTTTGTTCTTTCCTTCCTTACTTTCTTCCCTCCTTCCTTCCTTCCTTTCGCCCTTTCCTTTCCAACTTATTTTCCCCTTTTCTTCCTTCTTTCCTTCCTTCCTTCGTTCTTTCTTTCCTTCCTTCCTTACTTTCTTCCTTCCATCCGTCCTTCGTTCTTTCCTTTCTTACTTTCTTCCTTCCTTTCTTTCTTCCTTCCTTACTTTCTTTCGCCCTCTCCTTTCCAATTTTCCTTTCCCCCTTTCTTCCTTCTTTTCTTCCTTCCTTACTTTCTTCTTTCTTTCCCTCCTTTACATAATTTTGTCACACCTTTGCTGATGGCCTCTCTGAGATCTTTGTTGTTAAAATAGCTTGTAGTTCAATAGAGCGTGATCACATATCCCTGCATCAACTTAATAGGTAATGATACTGGTAACAGGAAGAATAGGACCTAGACATAGTCAAAATAGTAGTGGGAATTGCGAATAGCTGTTTATTTGCCTCCTGATGCACTTATAATTATAAAGGATATCAAGTTATGTAGAAATATAAAGGAAGCTTTCCCTTCCCCTTCCCTTCCCCCCTTTCCCCCCTTCCCTCCTTCCTCTTCCCCCTTCTTCCCTTTCCCCCTCCCCTACTTCCGCCCTTCCCCACTTCCCTCCTCCCCCCTCTCCCGGTTCTCCCTACTACCTCCCTGACCCTTTCCCTGAATGTATTATTACTTCGCCTCGCTTGTCGCATCTTCCATTGTTCGAAGTTCACCATCTTGGCTTTCGTCTCGTGTAGGTGTCTTGTTATATCGTTACATAATGACTCGTTTTTTTTTTCTTTCTCCTCTTCCTAAGTATATAGTTCTTTGTGTTTGTGATCCGCGTGGCACAAGGTCCTCTATTACCCGTGAACACGCTGAGACAGCTTTTTCACCCTCTTGACACGTTTCGCCAAATTAACATCTTTTCAACCACAATTCACCTTTAATTCCATGCCATCGCAGTCGAGACTGACGAGGAGCTCGATGGAAGCATACATGCGGAAATTGATACGTGGTCGAGCTAAGGACTCGAACTCAGCTCGGACGTAACAAAGTGTGACTTAGCCCATTGCGCTATAAAGAGAGATACAAGTTGAGCACAACTTTTCTTGTATTTGTATGCTCGAGTTACATACACATACACAAATTTTTGCGTTCAATGCACCTCCGCCATGATAGTGCAATCGGTAGTATGTACACGTGAGGAAGTGAATTGTGGTTGAAAAGATGCTAATCTGTTCACTGGGGACCATTCAGTGTATGTTTCATCTTGGAACTTGTTGAGACGCCTGTTTCACATGTAACCGGTTCTTTTGTTGCCTGGATCAAAGATTTGTTGGTGTTTTGGGGCTCAGGCTGATAACATCCTCATTTATTTTTCAGTCTTCACTTGAACCAGCGGTTAGGCATCATGGCTTACCTGGAGTTGTTGTTTGCTACCCTGGATTAAAGTCTTGGATTTTTTTTTTTTTTCTTACTTTCTTTTTCCTTTACTGCCACTTATACAATTTCTTCCTTCTTTTCATCCTTCATTCCCCCATTCCCATCTTTCGCCCCCTTCCTTTTCACCCTCCTTTCCCCCTTCCTTTTCACCTTTCTTTCCCCCTTCCTCCCCCTTCCTTCCTTTCTTCTTTCCTCCTCCTCCTTCTCCTCCTCCACCACCTCCTCCACCTCCTCCTCCTCCATCTCCTCCTCCTCCACCTCCTCCTCCTCCTCCTCCACCTCCTCCTCCACCTCCTCCACCTCCTCCACCTCCACCTCTACCTCCTCCTCCTCCTCCACCTCCTCCTCTCCTTCCTCCTCCTCCTCCTCCTCTTTCTCCTCTTCTTTCTCCTCTTCTTTCTCCTCTTCCTCCTCCTCTTTCTCCTCTTTTTTCTCCTCTTTCTCCTCCTCTTCCTCCTCCTCCCCGCCACCCTCTCTTCCTCCTCATCCTCATATTTTCTCCCTCCACCTCTATCCCCTACCTCCTCCCACCTCCACCTTCATCTCCTCCTCCTCCTCTCCCTCCTCCTCCTCCCCTTTTCCCTCCCACCTCTCCATGCAGCTCCCACTTCTGGGATTGTCTGTTTTCTCTCACTCTCGTTCCGCTAGTTTTGTTGTCGCTCTCTCTCTCTCTCTCTCTCTCTCTCTCTCTCTCTCTCTCTCTCTCTCTCTCTCTCTCTCTCTCTCTCTCTCCCTCCCTCCCTCCAACTCTCCCTCGCTCTCTCTCTCCCTCTCTCTCTCTCTCTCTCTCTCTCTCTCTCTCTCTCTCTCTCTCTCTCTCTCTCTCTCTCTCTCT
>NC_134789.1:58872531-58880031 GCF_046742065.1 Oratosquilla oratoria
CTCCTCCTCATCTTCATCGTCAACCTCTTTCCATATCCCATCCTCCTCTTCCTCTTCCTCCCCTTCCCCTCCTCCTCTTCCTCCCCTCCTCCTACGCCTCCTCTTCCTCCCTTCCTCCTCCTCCTCCTCATACTCATCTTCATCGTCAACCTCTTTCCATATCCCATCCTCCTGTTCCTCTTCCTCCCCTTCTTCTCCTCCTCTTCCTCCCCTCCTCCTCCTCCGCCTCCTCTTCCTCCTCTCCTCCTCCTCTCCTCCTCTTCCTCCCCTCCTTCTCTTCCTCCCCTCCTCCTCCTCTTTCTCATACTCATCTTCATCGTCAACCTCTTTCCATATCCCATCCTCCTCTTCCTCTTCCTCCCCTTCTACTCCTCCTCTTCCTCCCCTCCTCCTCCTCCCCTCCTCCTCCTCCTCCGCCTCCTCTTTCTCCCCTCCTCTCCCCCTCCTCTTCCTCCTCCTCCTATCCTCCTCCTCTTCCTCCTCCTCTTCCTCTTCTCCTCCTCCTATCCTCCTCCTCCTCCTAACACTAGGGTCCCCTCCTGCTCCCGCCGTGGACTTGAGCGCATTATCGGTTCTTCGCCTCTCACCGTTAATTGAGTTTTTGCATTTTTCATCATTAGTATTGGCATTTTCCTCTTCCAGGGTCTTCTTACTCGAATTTCCATCCACCAAAAGTCCCCCGCAAGTTTCCAAGCAACTCTTTCAATTTCGAGTTTTCGCTCTCTTGCTCTCTTTCTTTATCTTTGTCTTTCTATATTTCTCTTCCTTTCTATCTCTGTTCTTCTTTCTTTATATTCCTCTAGCGTTCTGTCTCTATTCTTCTTTCTCTGTATATTTCTCTCCATATTTCTCTCTATCACTCACTCACTCACACAAAACCCACACACACACACACACACACACACACACACACACACACACACACACACACACACACACACACACACACACACACACACACACACACACACACACACACACACACACACACACACACACACACACACACACACACACACACACACACACACACACACTCACTCACTCACTCACTCAATCTCTCTCTCTCTCTCTCTCTCTCTCTCTCTCTCTCTCTCTCTCTCTCTCTCTCTCTCTCTCTCTCTCTCTCTCTCTCTCTATTCTCTCTCTCTCTCTCTCTCTCTCTCTCTCTCTCTCTCTCTCTCTCTCTCTCTCTCTCTCTCTCTCTCTCTCTCTCTCTCTCTCTCTCTCTCTCTCTCTCTCTCTCTCTCTGTCTCGCTTACTCTCTCTATCTCTCTCTCATTCCATCCCTCTCTACCTTATGTCATGACTTTGATGTAGGCAATACACGAGAGACTTTTCTGAAGCCCTTATGGACCAGAGGCACACAGCATTTTTATTTATTCATTTATTTATTTTTCATATAAAAAATCAAATCACTTTAATTTCTACTAATCCTCCTTTTTCTTATACTTTCCTTAAATGTCCTTCTTTCCATCTCCATGACTCCAGTTTACGTCACGATGAGATAGATAAGACAAAAGAGAGATAAATCATTAGAAGCTTAGGGATCAGCAACGATTCGAAAATCTCTCCCTTCCTCTTCCCTCCCTTCCTCCTCCCTTTCCTACTTCTTCCCTACCCTCCTCTTCCCTTCTCTTCCTCCCCCCCCTTCTTCTTCCCTCTCTTCCTCCCTTTCTCCTTTCCATACTCTTTCTTATCTTCACCTCTTCCTAATTTGTATTCACCTCTTTATCACTATCTTCCTACTTCACTCTCTCCTACTTACCTTCCCTCCCTCCTTATCTCCTTCCCTTCTTTCCTCCTTCCCTCCACTCCTTCCTTCCCCTTCCTTCCTTACCCCGTTCCTTCCCTCCTTCCCTTCTTTACTCCTTTCCTCCTTCCCTCACTCCTTCCTTCCCGTTCTTTCCTTCTTCCCCCTCCATCCTTCCCCCTCCTTCCTTCCTTCCTTCCTTCCTTCCCCTTCCATCCTTTCCTCCTTCCTTCACCCCTTCCTTCCCCTTCCTCCTTCCCTCCCTCCTTCCTTTCCCTTCCTTCCCCCTCCTTCCTTCCCCTCCTTCCTTCCCATTCCTTCCTTCCTTCCTTCCCTTCCATCCTTTCCTCCTTCCTTCACTCCTTCCTTCACCTTCCTCCTTCCCTCCCTCCTTCCTTCTCCCTCCTTCCTTCCCTCCTTCCACCCTTGTCGCACGTGCACAAACATACAAGTGTGTATTTTCCTTTGGGATATCAAAGTTTAGTTCCCTCACTGCCTTCCACCCTTCCTCCCGCCCTGACGACGCCTTTTCAATGACTATTTGACTGCCTGTGGATTTTTGTCGAGTCTTTCCATACGAACTTTCTTTTGATTTTTTTTTTTTTGTCTAATAGTTTGTTTTGCTTTCTTCCCCGCCTGATTTTTGTAATTATGATTTCGAGGTTTTATTTCCATTTTAAAGACTTCTTTGTGTTGTGTTGTGCTGTGTTGTGTTGTGTTGTGTTGTGTTGTGTGACCGAAGTTGACCTCGTTTCATCCTCCTTCCACGTTCCATTACGCTCCCATTCTCCTACATGCTATTTTTTTCTTTTATTAATTCATTGATCACATTATTTATTTATTTGTTTGTTTATTTGATTATGTATGTATTCATATAGTTATTCATATGGTTCTTTTTATGTTTTATTAATCAATTTATTTAATTAATCGTTATTTTTCTTTTTAATTTTTGGCTTTATATACTATAATTTTTTTTTTTTTTTTGAATAGCATTTGAAGCATGTGAGAATAAAAAGAATGTCTTGAAATTGTTTGATTTTTTGGACAAATTCCTCGTTTGTGGATCTCCTCCAAATGACTAAAAAGAAAAAAAATCAGGTTATTTTTGTTTATTTATAATTCTATGTGTTGTTTACTGCATAATTTCTATCTTTGTTCAACATTATGGAAAAATGGGAGGGACAGTCATAAGCTAATTCAATGTCTTTGAACGTGAGATGTATTGGATATGTTTTGTTTCGCCATACGTCTGGACGTCTCTGTCAAAACATAACTGTGAAACTCCCGACTTGAACTTTATCTCGAGAAACCCAACTACTTTGGCACGAGTAAACTCGCGTGCAGCATCGGCTGCCATATGTACGATTCATCACACTACTAGCCTTATGAAAGATAAAGTCTCTTTTACTCCGAGTAATAATAAACACAGAAAACGTGATCAAACCAGCTCATAGAATCCGGTGGTAACTCATGTACGACTACAAAAGATATATCACACTACTAGCCTTATGAAATATAAAGTCTATTTTACTCCGAGTAACCATAAAGACAGAAAACGTGATCAAACCAGTTCTTAGAATCCGGTGGTAACTCATGTACGACTACAATATATATATATACATATATATATATATACTGTATATATATATATATATATATATATATATATATATTGCAGAAAGATCACTAAAAACAACACGTGATCCACAAATTTTGCTGGTAACCACTAAGGAAATCGGAAAGAAACAGCAATTCCCAAGCGCTTTCGTGAAGATGTGAATATCACGAAAGCGCTTGGGAATTACGGTTTTCTTCCGATTTCCTTAGTGGTTCCCAGCAATATATATATATATATATATATATATATATATATATATATATATGTATATATATAATATATATATATATAAACAAACTGCCGACACTGGCACACACGAAAGCGCTTGGGAATTACTGTTTTCTTCAGATTTCCTTAGTGGTTCCCACCAAAATATATATATATATATATATATATATATATATATATATATATGTATATACATATATATGTATATAAGCAAAACGCCGACACTGGCATATTTGTGTATCCACTCTGTCTCATGACGCCTACATAGCGTCATCGTACCAAAGGGGATACTATGGATGAAATCATCAGATTCTTGCCATAAGAAAATTGTAACATAGTTCTGAAGGCGTGGAGTATCTATCATTGTCGTACATTTTTCTTTTATCTTTGACTGGAAATTATATCAGGCAATCTACTTCCATTTGAGCCTTTCGTCCATGGAGAAGCACTCCTCAGTTTATTTGATTTATTTCTTTTCTATTTAGATATTTCGATATTTATCTATATCTTGATATATAATGTGATTACTCGATCATTTTTATTCTATTTAGAAGTATTATATATAATATATATATATATGTGTGTGTGTGTGTGTGTGTGTGTGTGTGTGTGTGTGTATTGTATGTGTATATATATATATATATATATATATATATATATATACATAATATATATATTATATATATATATATATATTTTTTTTTTTTTTTTTTTTTTTTTTTATAGATAGTGGTGGCGTTTTTCAAGTATTACTGTACTGGAGGGAAATGGATTTCTATATTTTTCTGTAGAGACTGTGTTTGTAGATTCAGTTACTAGATTGTATCAGGGGGTGAGTAAAATAGGTAAACGTTGAATTCAGTTTCGTTATGAAAGAGTATATATAGCTTTTCCTGTGCGCCACTAGTTTCCATAGATAAGTAGATTTATTTTTATTTTGGGTTAACGCGCTCAATTTTTGTAATACTTCCCAAAGTACAGTAGAATATTTACGTTCGTGATAATTGTTGTCAAACGAGATGAGTGAGTGAGTGAGTGAGTAGGTGATGAGTAAAACAGAAAGTCTCCCAGATTTTAAAATGAGATGTTTTTTCGGAAGCTTCTCTGTATTAGAATTTTTGTTATTTGAAGTTTATTTCTTCTACGGCCACAAGGGGGTTGTGAAAGTGACTAAAGTGATCTGAAAATATCACATAATTATTAAACAGGTACCCCAGACCAAAATGTTATAGTGTACTGAAAACCCCTTTAAATAATAGCTGGGTTTTTTTTTTAAATGCATCTTCAATTTAGTACATTTCAAAGTAATCAAAATATCAAGCTACTGATAAAAGCGACATGACGTCATCAACTCAGAGACATCATTGCCTAATGTATTTCGGAAATGAGTGAGTGAATAGGTATTTGTATGAATGAGAATGTGTATCAATTAATATTGCATTTCATGTGTTAATGTAACATGTTTATGGTAGAGAAGTAGAGATGTTAATGCCTTAACGTGGGTTGTGTGGTAGTGTTAAATTGGTTAGGTTTTGTTTAATTACATATAGTGATGGTTGTGTAGAACTTGTTTATTTGGTCTAACGTAAACTTCAGCAAGAATTTGTTTATTAAAATTAGTTTCTTTATGAAGGGGGTTATAATGTCAAAACATGCCGACAAGAGATATCTCTCAATAATAGAATTAAGCAAAAATGTATATATAATAAAAAATAAATAAATATTTAAGTAAATAGGATAAATGAATATAATGATCAATAAAACTGTAGACAAGAGAGCAATGAAAATGACTATTCTGTAGTCATTTGATGGTCATTTTCTTGGCATTTTCCTTGAATATGTGGCTACATACTCGTGTACTACATATATCATGTAACTGAAGTTGCTTCAGTATTTACCTGATAATGAAGCATATTTATTCACCATATTAATTTGTTGGAGATTTTCTCCGGTAAAACTCCTGAGTAATTGATTTTTGATCTTCAAACTCCGTTTTTTATGCACTTCTTCCGTAATTTCCCGTATTCAATTCCTGTCAATATGGACATTTCATTAAGGGTAATTATCCAATCTAGTTTATTAATTAATTAGTTTCTTTTCACGGTAGTAGTAAACTTAATATGTTTACCATATCTAAACAAATGTTTAGTTCTGCAACATATCAAGTTGCTGCAGCCTTGCATATGACCGTATATGATGGTTTGTTTCCTTCGGGATTATGGTATGTATCTTGCCAATTCCACGAAATTGGCAGTGCATACAGGTATTGGACAAAGGTCGTAGGTATATGTAAGGATAAACACAAGAAACACACGTACGAGACAGACAGACAGACAGATAGTCACAGACAGACACAGAGGAGAGAGATACAGATAGAGACAGACAGACAAGTAGGCAGACAGGCAGAGAAAGGGAGAGACAGAGAAAGAGGGAGACAGAGAAAGAGAGCAACAAAGAAAGAGAACGACAGAAAAAGAGAACGACAGAAAAAGAGAGAGGAGAGAGAGAGAGAGAGAGAGAGAGAGAGAGAGAGAGAGAGAGAGAGAGAGAGATGTTAGGGAGAAGGAGCGACTGAGCAATTAGAGCGTTCAGAACAAACAAATTACAGTTTAGATTAAACTAAGAAAAGAAAGAGACATCGTTTTACGAGACTGCCTCTGTCGTGTAACGTTCTGATAAAACAAGGTGAACACACACACAACACACACACAACACACACACACACACACACACACACACACACACACACACACACACACACACACACACACACACACACACACACACACACACACACACACACACACACACACACACACACACACACACACACACACACACACACACACACGCATGCGCGCAATCACGCACGAATGCATACTTACACATAAGAGCATACCCACACACACACACAGACACACACACACACACACACACACACACACACACACACACACACACACACACACATATATATATATATATATATATATATATATATATATGCATACATACATGCATGCATACATACATATATACATACGTACCCACATATATGTACAAACATTTCATACACGCACGAATGCATATTACACATAGCGCATACACACACAGACACACATAAATACATACATACATATATACATACATACATACAGTACATACGTACGTGCGTACATATACGTACATACATTTAATACATACACACATACATACATACATACATACATACATACATACATACGCACATACATTTTATACACGCGCACACACACACACACACACACACACACACACACACGCATATACATAGACATTCACACGTTCTCACACATAATACATAGTACTGATGTATATTTCCTTTTAAGTTGTTCTGCTGTGACTGTCTTCCTAAAGTAAACGATTTTAAATAAAATATCTGTGTCGAGGTATTAGCCTTTTTCAGAACGGGTTATGCCCTTTAAAGCTGAACAAATATGTTGCAGCAAGGAGTACAGAGGCGCTGCAAACTTTGATACAGAATCTCCATGTAGTCGACATCAAAATTAAATGGCAACTCAAGGCACGAGATTCTCAGCGTGTATGTATACGCACACGCCATTAAACGTACACGCACATAATCGTATACGAACATAATTACGTGTATGACCATAGGAAACATTACCGTCACTGTTACCACTTGTATCATCACTATCACTGTCACCATTTGTATGATCATCACCGCCATTATCATCAACATCACTTCCATCATTACCATTACTACTACCACTATAACTCACTATCATTACTAGCACCGTAATTAGCACGATCATCACTATCGCTACCATCACCATTACCATCACCATCACCACTTGTGTCATCATCACTACCACTATCACCATCACTTCCACCATTACCATTA
>NC_134789.1:58885031-58892531 GCF_046742065.1 Oratosquilla oratoria
AACACCCAACATCAACAACACACATCAAGATCCAACAGAGAACTTGTGATTTTCAGTCATGTAACTGGTAGTGGTGATAGTGATGACGAGTCGTATTCTTGCACTACAACCCCACCATCAAAGCCTTCGGATGCTGGTCGTTGTGATCTGCATGGCGAGTTAGTCACGCCTGACTTAACATCCAAGTGCAGCGAAGGAAGCCGGAAATGTCTGTTTCCAAAAAGCAAGAAAGAAAGAAAGAAAGAAAAAGGACGGGACAATTTATTTTTTATTTTTCGTTTTCATGGAGAGGCGCAGACACAAGGAAAAATCTAACATCTGTTTGGGAAGCTGAGGACAAAAAAACAACAATTATTGCTTCAAGGTTATATGAATATTTATATATCTTTTTTCGAATGAATGTTGCAGAGAAATGTAAGTGTATTTTCATGCGCTTGTATATATGTTTAATCAAATTAGGATGATAGTTTCAGAACTTAGCTGAGTGTAATAAAGTTAAAAGAGATTTTGGTTGGAAAATTAGTCTTGTGCTTAAGTTTAAGAGTCGTTACTTTCAAATTCAAATTACAACGAACTTAACCGTCGTTTGTCGTTCTTCACTTTGAGTATATTGTGTGAGCCTTCAGCTGGTTGCAACAACTCTAAAATAGATGTCCTGCTTTAATTTTGTTTACGAGTTTTATGTATTTTTCTGCTCTACAGAAATAAGATTATTTCAAAGATGTATTAGTAACTTTGTCGGTATATCACGCCCTGGACATTTTCATACCAAATGAACGATTTCTTTTTTATCCTGGTTTCCTTTGTCTTATGACAAGTTTGGTGATGAAGCTTTTCAATAGTTCTTTGCATTTTTCCATTCATCACTTTATCCAAAATAATCCTAAACCAGGAAATGTTTGCTCATGAAATCAGCGGTGACGTGGTCATGTAATATCATGCATTCTCATGCAGTGCGGCGTGGGACGTTGACAAAAAATGGGACGCATTGTTGTCGCTTTTTTTTTCGAAAAACTCGTTATCGGCTTAGCTTTAATCTATGGTGGTTTCAGAGGTTCTCGTAATTTTATTTCCGTAAACACGAGATGATTATTAATTTTTTAGCCTTTTCAGAAAAAAAAACGCACTTTGATGCTGTGGCCATTAGTCCAAGCAATATCTGTGTTATAATAAGATTGTTTGAAGGTGACCTTAACATCTTCACTTGATACTTTGTCCATCAGGTCTATAGCCTCTGACTTAACTCGTCTGTGTGTGACACTGGGCTGAAGGAAGTTAGAGAGCAGTGGAGTAATTTTCTTAACTAAAAAGATAACCTTGTTTGTATCAGTTAACCGTATGTTACTTAGTTTTCTTTTAATCTGAGACCAAAAGAGTTGGTCATGACGTCAGGACTATAAACCCCCAAATTCTGACTTATCTTCAATCAAATCAACAAAAGACAAAATAAAATAAGGATTAATAAGGGTGAGATTTCCTTAGTTCAAACCAGTACTCCTTCATGGTCATTCAGTAATCTAATTTTGGGATTCCAAAATAGAATTTGTATTTCAAGGCGGTATTACAATTTGTTCACAGTCTGTCTTTTCGATAAGATTTAGGCGGCAAAACTCGTTAGCCAGGTATGCAGTAAAGTCCCTCCCCAAAGCATCCCTCTGGTTGGTCAGCGAATAGAAGATGCATGACGTAATATCTATAGGGGCTTCTCATTGGTCCGATCATCCACGAGGGGTGGGGCATAGATCCTAGAGGGTGTGGTCTATTTGCAGTTTCTACAGAACACGAGACACGCGCACACCCATCGATGAAGCCCACAATTTACCTAACCACCTTTTAATGTTCTAACTAACGATGTATTACTTGTTGGTGTTCACGTGGCTTATACTTTAGTTAAGATCATTCCTGTACTCACCTGCTGGACACCAGGGAAGGAAGAATTAGCAATAATTGAATTAAACCCAGCACGGAGACAAGGTAGAGGTGATTTTATTCAACAAAGGCCCGGCCTCGGTAGGATATACAACCTTTATATCTCACTACTTTGCTTTAATCCAGTTTGAAAAAGTTACAGAAGCGTGTCATTTGCGTGCCATCACACGGGCAGTGTACTGTTTACACTCCTTCACTAGTTTCCCTCACTTCTTCCACAAAGAAAAGTAGAATGAGCGCGTTCTCTAGAAGTTCCGGAGTGACGCGTGTGGCAACCGGTTTTATTTTCATTTGAGTGAAGTCGTACGTGTGGGCGTTTGTGTGCGTGTTTGTGTGTGTGTGTGTGTCTATGTGTGCATGTGTTTGTGTGTGTTGTGTGTGTGTGTGTGTGTGTGTGTGTGTGTGTGTGTGTGTGTGTGTGTGTGTGTGTGTGTGTGTGTGTGTGTGTGTGTGTGTGTGTGTGTGTGTGGTGTGTGTGTGTGTGTGTGTGTGTGTGTGTGTGTGTGTGTGTGTGTGTGTGCGTGTGTGTGTGTGTGTGTGTGTGTGTGTGTGTGTGTGTGTGTGTGTGTGTGTGTGTGTGTGTGTGTGTGTGTGTGCGTGTGCGTGTGCTTGTTTGCATGTTGTGGAGGCGGCCTCCAATACATGGAGCAGCAGCCGGACAAATGCACTGTTGTTCCAGATTTTAGATTAAATCCGTGACACCCGTGAAAGAGAGAGAGAGAGAGAGAGAGAGAGAGAGAGAGAGAGAGAGAGAGAGGAGAGGAGAGGAGAGGGGAGAGTTAGGGAGTGAAAGAGGTGGGTGAAGACGTATGAGATAACGAGGAAGATGAGGAGGATGAGGAAGAGTACGAAAAAGCAAAAGCTTTATGTAGTAAAAATAATAGTACTCACAACAATATATCTACTCTCCCAAAGGAGTGACTAAATTTTTTGCACTTTCCCCAAATTCCCACACAGAGACGGAAGAGGAGAAGGAGGAAGAAGAGGAGGACAAGGAGGAGGTAGAAGCCTTGTGTAATAAAACTAATAGTATTCATAATGACACCCCACTCAACCCACAGAAGTGGCGTAGTTTGGTACGTTCCCCCAACTTTACACATCTTCAGGACAACTCTTCCCCACCCTCCATTACCTTTACCACCCATTACTATTACCACTCATTACCATTACCACCCATTACTATTATCACCCATTACCACCACCGTGTGTAGAAGAAGAGACTAAATCGAGTTAAATCTGGGCCGCTGAATCGGTTTATGTCCTTCTTACGCTCTGAACATTTAACGTGTTGCGGAAGGACGGGAAAGCCTTTCCTGATGAAGCAATTTTATGAAAATTGGAAAATGTCAGTGCACTATTAAGCTCGTCCATAATCAGGAGACTAGTTCTACTGTCGTAAGTCTTGATTCTTTCTGCACCTGACTCTTTTGTTTTTCGTGGCATTTCTTTCGTGGTTCCTGTTCCGGGAAGCGTCAGGAGATTTTCTCCACACAAGAGGGCGTGCCCATAATAAAATGCGGTTTCGATTGACGGAGTTGAATGCTGTGGAATACTGGAGCTGCCGAAGACCTCTAAGTCTAAATGAAAAAAAATATGAGGTTGGGGATGATGGTGGGGGGTTTAAGAAAGTAATATAGCTTCAGCGTTGTATGTATATATGTATAGGTATAATATATATATATATATATATATATATATATATATATATACATATATATATATATATATATATATATACACTATGATAATACCAACAACAGTTTGTTTAGAAGGAACGAAGCGTACGTGTCAGTAGCGGTCCTCCGAAACAGGCTTCGAAGAAAATATCCCATTTTCTAAACTTGTCAGTACCCACACCTCCGTATGGAGGTGCAGCCCCGAGAGGATGACAGTTGGTGTTCGTACCAGGCACAAGAATACTCTTACTCTTCAGAATGTTCCTCTTTTCCTTCATGCACTAGGAGAGCAGACAATAGGTGACAGTTCTCGTTCTTGTCCTGTTGGCCGATGACATAGAAGCAGATGCACACAAAATACAAAACAAAGACGTTTATGGGAGGACCCAAGGACCATTGCTGGCTAGTGTGGGGCATCAAATTCCAATCAGTGAGACTCGGGGCAACAGGTAGTATTGAAAATTAGAATTGTGATGCACGAAATCGCCTCAACTCCCCAGATACTCTTTATACAACTGACTCTGACTTGTTGTGTTAACTCTTCCAGTTGCTGTGTTTGTTGTTATTCTATGCACTGTGGTTATGATGATTATGATAGTGGTTGTGGTGATAGTGGTTGTAGAGGTGATTTGTTTTATAGGTTGGTTGTTGTGGTTGTGGTTGTGTTGTGGTTTTTGTTGTTTGAGTGGTGGTTGTGGTGGTAATTGCGGTTATGTGTGGTGGCGGTTGTGTGTATTGGTGGTTGTATGTGGTGTTGGTGATGGTTGTGTGTGAGTTGTGATGGTTGTGTGTGATTGTGGTGGTTATGCGTGTTGGTGGTTGTGCGTGATGACGGTGGTGGTTGTTATTCTGGTGGAGGTGGTATGGTAGTTGTTTTGTTGTCTTTGTTGTTGTTGCTGCTATTGTCTTCGTTGTCGTTGCTGTCATCGTTCTCGTTAAAGTCTTCGTCGTCGTCATTGTTGTCGTCGTCGTCGTTCTTGGTATAGTCTTCGTTGTTGACATCGTTGTCGTCATCGTGGTTACAGACTCCGTCGTCGCTGTCGTCTTCGACGTTGTTAAGTGGTCGATACAGAAGGAAACTTTATTGTTTTCTATCCACCTTTACATTCATCAACTGTTCTTTCCTCCCCAGCACTATCGAGAGGATGCCACGCACTACCACGGATATGAACGAAAAATAACCTAACGACAGACAATGAGAGAAATACCACCCGATACTGAAGGGGTTTGCTAGTTTTTTTTAATTTATTATTATTATTGTTATTGTTTCTCAGTATTTGTGTAGTCGTTTTTGCTGATCCTGTTGTTCGTTCCAGCATTGTTCTCGTATTTGAAGATGTGCCTCAGTTTTAAAATCAGTGAAATTGGTCTCGTTATTTTCATTGTAGTGTTGTCAATAAGAATGGCTAAACAAGCATCATCAATATCATCAACAGAGTTCCTTCATTTTTGCTTTGTTATCCTCACCAATGACAAAAGGTCATGCCTCTTACATACGTATATATACCAAAGGCTTTTTTCCCCTTACAACGGAGGTAACTCCTTGTCCTTTATTAATCCCGACAGTCATCGTCTATCATCATGATCATTATTATGTTCATATTTTATACATGATGAGATTTTTTTTTTTGTGGTGTAGAACTAATATCTTTGTTGTTCTTACGATGATGAATCTTTTTTTAATAGATACTGTAGAACTTTATTCGTGTTTTTGGAGGGAGGGACGGAGTGAGACGAATAGTTTAGTCTTTGTTTTAGTAAACGTCAGAAGTTTCAATACATCACAGAATCCAGCAGCCTTCCTCTTAATTGGGGTCTCGACCGACGCAAACCCGTTCTATGAGAGGATCACCCGGACACTCGGCTAATGAATAAAGATTCATTCTCTGGACTTTGCCACAGTGACGATGAAGTTAGAAAAATCAAGTGATTCACATACTTTGGTAAAAGTGTATGTCTCTGTACATGAAACACATTTGATTAACCATTTTGCAGCACAGGGTTCTTTCTCGTTGAATAAAATATCCTGACAGTAGAGTAAATGAATAACCCATCATCAGTAAAAATCTTACTAAAAAAAGAGGGGAAAGGACAAAAGTGTAGCCAAAAGTATTTATTTGAAATATGGCAAGAGAGGGGGGGACCCCAGTCCATTATGGCACATGTAGCGTGTATGTACTGCTCGCTTTGAACTGATTAATTTAGATTCTCTTTTTATTTTCATAAAGAAATAGAACCATGTTTTGAGTTTTCTATGCGAGCAATTTACTGTAATGGTGCTATTTTAGGTAAAGGCAGGACCTAGCCTCCAAAATCCTCGTCACTCACATAATCTTCCTTGTGTATCTGTGAAGGAGTGAATGTAAGATAAACGAAGATATGCATCATAAGAAGATGGAAAAACAGGCGAGAGAAGTGAGTAACACCCTCACGATGCTAACTGAATCCAACGGTCGCTCTGCAGCCGTTAGTGACCGTTAGAGCGTTGAGCCAATCATCGTTGAGTATTGGCCAGCCATCTCCGTATTGTGCCCAATGAGGAGTCTCCTTTTTTCTTTCTTTCTTTCTTTCTTTCTTTTGTCGTTTTTTTTTTCTTTTCTTTTCTCCTCTCTAATCCCATGTTTTCCAAACTTACAGAATGGATGGAGGAAACTTGCTGATGAAGACAAAGGGACATCTTTTAATCAAGCAAAGAAATTCTGTGTCGTAAAGTTACAAGATGTAATTGCATTTCTAGGCTTTGTTTTATTTAATTTATGAATATGCATTTTATTATGAAACATCTCCAGCGTGTATATATATATATATATATGCTAATAAGAACACGGGTACGTGTGTTCACTTATGCAAAGTAGACCACTTGGAAAAAGAAACTAACGAAGCAGAGCGCTTTCGTATATTACATCTTCAGTGCAACAAGAAGAAAAAGGTTGTATATACAACCTTCGACTTGTTGCACTGAAGATGTAATATACAAAAACGCTCAGCTTCGTTAGTTTCTTTTTCCAAGTGGTCTACTTTGCATATATATATATATATGTATATATATAATATTATATATATATATATATATATATATACGCGAAATTAACTATCACGTAGGTTACACTTGCAACTTCAGATTCTTATTCTAAATCGAGTGTTCAGTGAGGAATAATAAATTTTGCCTCAATTTTCAAAGCTAGAAACCCGCAGCCCTATGATGTCCGCCAACGGTTCTTTGGTCATCTTGTAGCTCTCTCATGGAAGACGCTTTGAATTATCTTACTTATTGTGTGGGACAGTTTCTGTTCCACTGACTTAAAGTATTAGAAGGAGAGGAGCAGGCACGTGTTATCAGCTTTCCTTAAAGGAAGAGTCGAGGAAATTCAATTGAAGTTTGGCTTGATCCGGAGAATTAGTGTCAATCCCATGAGTTTTCATCTCCAGATGGAAGTGTGGGTGTTGATGGCTTTTGCAAATGAGTTACAGTGACGTGGCTCATTCTGACAGTCTCCTGTCTATCATGGTAAAAATAAAGAAATAAACAAAGAATTGTTTTTTTTTTTTTTTTTTTTTTTTTTTTTTTTTTATTATCTGTGATTTCCCGTGCAAAATTATTTTGGCACGCTGTAGCTGAAAATGCAATGTTTGCCATGTGCAAAGAATCTGAATATTTTAAGGTCTACAGTGTCAGGAAATATGTTAGTGCACGAAATGAACAGGTCCTGTTAACTTTTATTTTTAACATTTCAGAAGAGAGAGGAACATGCGTTATCGTGTGTTTGTCATCATGGACGGGAATCTTTATGATAGTCTATGATTTGTCTGTTCATATACAACCTTCGATTTTGTACGTTTGCGTTAGAAACATGGAGCAGTTTTTCAATTTTGTTCCGGTGAGCTTCAAATGATG
>NC_134789.1:58902531-58912531 GCF_046742065.1 Oratosquilla oratoria
TTCGTCTCATGTATTTTTGTGATATGTGATCTTGATGCATCATCATCGTCGTCGTCGTCGTCGTTGTCTTCGTCGTCGTTGTCGTCACCATTGTCATCTTCTTTCCCCTCTACGCCTCTTTCTTCCCTTCACCTCACTTTTTCCTCTTCACATCTCCCCTTCTCCACCTCCACCTCAGTCTCCACTCCACCTCCACCTCAATCTCAACCTCCACGGCCAGTCTTCATTCGCCTTCGTCCTACGGAAGCTTCTTATCTTCCTGATCTTTCAGCCCTTCCGTACCACCCACGCCGTCCCCCCCCCACCCCTCACTCTTTCATCTCTCTTGCGTCCTCTTTTTGTCCATGATCTCTTTTATTCCTATATTTTCTTCTCCGCTTCTTCGTATCTCCATTCGTTCTCTCATGTCATTCTTCTTTCCTTCCTTCCTTCCTTCCTTCCATCTCATTGTACTTTTTCCATTTTTTTTTTTTTTTTTGCGTTTTTTCTTCAAACGCCTATTTACCTCCTTGTAATCCTGCTCCTTTATCTCTGATTTGTCTATTTTAATTATTCTTTCTTCATCCTCATTTCTTCCTACTCTTGGTACTATATCTACTTCATTGTCATCTTCCATATATCTTCTCCTTTCTTTCCTTATTTCCCTCACTCATTTTACATATTTTTTCTGTCTTTCCTCGTTACTAACTCCCTTTTTACCTTCCCTCTGTCACTTTCGTAATTCCTGACCATCTCTTGTTCTCCATCTCTCCTATCTCTTTTTCCATTTATATTTTCTGTTCCCCCCTTTCCCCAACGTTTATCATCCTTTTTTTAATTAACCTGTCTTAACTTCTCCTTTACTTTTTATTTCTTCCTTCTCTTTGCCTTCCTGCTATACCTCATCTTCACCTTTATCACCCTCCTCCTCCCCTCCTCCTCCTCCTCTTCCTCCTCCTCCCCAGTTTCCTCCTCCTCCTCCTCCTCCTCCCCCGATTCCTCCTCCTCCTCCCCCTCCTCCTTCTCCTCCCTCCCTACTCCTCCTCCTCCTCCCTCCTCCCCTCCTCCTTCTCCTCCCCTCTTTTTTCCTCAACTTTTTCACTTCCTCCTCCTCAATATCTCCTTCCCTCCCAAACCTAGATTAGTATTTTTCTACCACACACCTTTTTGTGATCCACTTTAGTTATTTCTTTCCCTTCTTATGCCTCTGAGAAGCCACGCAGTATTATATATATATATATATATATATATATATATATATATATATATATATATATACACATATATTGATGGCTTAGAATTAAAGTAAATTGTGGTTGAGGAATGTAAATCTGTGCACTGGGACCCATTCAGGGCTGTACATATATATATATATATATATATATATATATATACATATATATATATATATATATATATATATATATATATACACGCATCACTGTCACCACCAACGCAACTATTACCACCACCACCACTCAACCAACACTATCACCAACACAATCATTGCCACTAGCAGCACCACCACTAACACCATTATCAAACTCAACTATCATCACCATTACCAACATAACTATCACCATCACAAATGGCATCAGTATCATCCGTCATCATTGTGGTCGTCGTCACCCTCGCCCGTACTTGAAGAAGTCTCCTCTTCGACGTAGTTTTCGAAGTAGATTTCCTGCTTTCCGGCGTCTCCTTTTCCTTCCCTTTGCTCTAACTTCTCCCCCCTAGAACCAGGATCCCATCACCCTTTCTTAAACAGCCTTCGCCAACCTACCACCTAATTCCGCTTCTAAATCCCCCCACCCTCCTTCACACTAATTCACACTAATTCTTTGTCAACGTAAAGTAACCTTTACATTCCAATGCGTTTCGGTGTAAACCAGCTTCTACCCAGAATACCCACGTCCAGTCTTCAACATACATTCAGACTTCTCTCCACCCTTACCTTTGAATTGACCAACTTGATAAAATCGCTAGGAGGCAGCTAGAAAAAGCTATTGACTGATTCAACAGTCACTATGCGTCTGCCACCATTCTGAATCTGCCTCTCCAGCCACTTCATTCCATCTTTGTCATCCAGTCTACTACCCGTCTACCTCAACTGCCATCCGTCCTTGACTTCGCTGTCCTTGCTTTCAGTCATACTCTATCTCAGCTCCATCTAGTCCCTCTCTCTCTTAGTTTCAGCAGCTCCTGAAAAGGTCTCTCCCTTGAGGTTCGATCGCCGTATTGGGTGCTGTCCACACCACTAACTAGTGTGACAGCCTGCTTGTTGGTAACTTAATTAAACTAATGAAACTAAATATTGACCAAACCAAACTAACCAAACTGACAAAAAATGACCAAATCCAACAAACTGGCTAAACTTATAAAACTGACAAAACTGACTAAACTGACAAAAAAGTGACCAACCCAATAAACTGGATAAACTGACAAAACTGACCAAACCCAATAAAGTGGCTAAACAAAAAAAAACTGACCAAACCCAATAAACTGGCTAAACTGAAAAAAAACTGACTAAAGTGACGAAAATTACCAAACCCAATAAACTGGCTAAACTAACGATACTGACTAAAACGACCAAACTGACCAGAGCCAATAAACTGACCAAATTGACCATATTGACCAAACTGACTAAAACGACCAAACGATCGAACTGACCACACTGAGTACCTACGACAAAGTTGACCACTGTCCGCAACCTGGTAGCGCTTACGGTTTCATTAATGTCCATGGAACCCTCTTGGTGGCTAAGAGGATATACCAGTGGTTCTTAACCTGGGGTACCTGTACCCCCCCCCCCAAAGTAGTACGAAACATTGAACCTGGGGGTACGAGACATGATACCCAGTGCATGGTACTCTACGAGTATATTTACCATGAGAAAGCAAAGCAAGGTTTGTATCACTAATCCTTTCATATATTTGCATTGTATTTGTACTGGATGGGGGTACGAGATATGATAGCCAGTGCAATGATACTGTATATTTACAATGAGAAAGCAAAGCAAGGTTTGTATCACTAATCCTTTTCATATGTTTACATTGTATTTGTACTGGATGGGGGTCCGAGATATGATAGCCAGTGCAATGGTACTGTATATTTACCATGAGAAAGCAAAGCAAAGTTTGTATTACTAATCCTTTTCATATATTTGCATTGTATTTATATTGGATGGGGGTACGAGACATGATAGCCAGTGCAATGGTACTGTATATTTACCATGAGAAAGCAAAGCAAGGTTTGTATCATTAATCCTTTTCACATGCTTGCAGTGTATCTATATTGGATGGTGGTAGGAGACACGATAGCCAGTGCAGAGGTACTGTATATTTACAATGAGAAAGCAAAGCAAAGTTTGCATCACTAATCCTTTTCATACATTTGCATTGTATTTGTACTGGATGGGGGTCCGAGACACGATAGCCAGTGCAGAGGTACTGTATATTTACAATGAGAAAGCAAAGCAAAGTTTGCATCACTAATCCTTTTCATACATTTGCATTGTATTTGTACTGGATGGGGGTCCGAGACACGATAGCCAATGCAGTGGTACTGTATATTTACCATGAGAAAGCAAAGCAAAGTTTCCATCACTAATCCTTTTCATATATTTGCATTGTATTTGTATTGGATGGGGGTACGAGACACGATACCCAGTGCAGTGGTATTGTATATTTACAATGAGAAAGCAAAGCAAAGTTTGTATCACTAATCCTTTTGTTTGCACTATATTTGTATTAGATGGGAGTACGAGAATTTTTTTCTGAGATATCAAGGGGTACTAAGCGCACTGAAGAAGGTTAAGAACCAACTTAGTTACACCAACTTAAGCTAGATTCAACCATGATTTCGCTTCTAAACTTGCTCCAGGATCTACTCCTACACAACCCTTCCTTTCTTTTTTCAAACATCGCATTTCCTCCACCACTTCCTTTTCCTCTCCTTCTCCGTTTTCTATGAACTCCTTTCCAGCTCTCTGTTAATTCCCTCTATTCCTCTTTCCCCCTTTTCACTCCATCCGGCTCTTCCTTTCCACTAATTGTCTTTTCCTTTCCTCTCTTCCCTCTCCACTCCCGCCTCTACCTTTCCGTCCTTCCTATGGTTACCATGAAACTGCCTAATGTAGGCCTTATGGTCTCTTGCAGTCTCTTTCATTCTTATGTTCTTATGTTTCTTTTCTTCATCCGTGTTTCACGTCTCACTTCCCTGGCATCTCTGTTTCCCTGATTCCCTTACTCCCTTCCTCGTCTCCACCTTTTCCTCATCTCTCCTCCCTCTCCCTCTCCAGCCCCTCTTGTCTGCCCCTTGTCTCTGTGTCCCTCGCCGACGACGGTTTTGAGCAAAAAAAAAAATAATAATAAAAAAAATAAAAAAAGCCGTCGAGGTCACTCCGGATGCGTAAATCAAGAGTTGCCGGGTGTCACCATGCATGGCCCGTAAATCGGGGGACCCAGAGGCATAGAATTCTTTCCCAACAGGGCCCTTCCTCGACATCAGATCCCTTTTTCAACAAAGGAACCATTGCACTAACCTAGTTTAAGTAAGCCTAACCTAACCAAACGTAACCTAATGTAACCTAACAACCTCTAACAAACGGTCAAAAAAATATTCATGGTACGTGTGGACAGCCAAAGCGTGGAAAGATACTTCAGAAAATTAAAAATCATGACATCATTCAAAGTGGACTGGAAAGGTCTTTCAAGCATGCAAAGACGAGGAAGAGGCCTACTGAGGGGAAAGGCTCCTTCCTCCGCTGTTTTCTTAAACCACGAGCCCTTAAGTAATCGTCGCCGCCCCCGTCACTATCCTTTTGGTATCCTCTTCCCATATGTTATCGTAAATTTTGGCTCCAGTCACAGATGTCGGGACCATTTTCCCGGAGACTGAGCGCGTGGGAAAGTTTGGGTCACTCTTGCTGTTCGCTTTTCTCTGCCGTATATCCCGCCCTTCTTCTCCCCCTGATGTTCCTCCTCGTCCTCTTCTTCTTCCTGGTCCTCTTTTTCCTCCATGTCTCCCTCCTCCTCCTCCTCCTCTTCCTCCTTCTCTTCCTCCTTCTCCTCTTTCGCCTCCCCATCCACCTCTTCCCCTTTCTGTTCCTCTTTCTCTTCCTCATCTTCCTCCGCCTCCTTCTTCACTTCCTCCTCCTTCTCCTTCTCCTCGTCCACCTCTTTCCCTTTTCTGTTCCTCCTTCTTTTCCTCATCTTCCTCCGCCTCCTCCTTCTCTTCCTCCTTCTCCTTCGCCTACTCATCTACCTCTTCCCCTTTCTGTTCCTCCTTCTTCTCCTCATCTTCCTCCGCCTCCTCCTCCTCCTCTTCTTCCCCATCCTCTTCCTACTCTTCCTCTACTTTTTTCCCTTCTCCTTCTCCTGCTCCTTCGCGTCCTCCTATGCCCCTCCTTGTTCTTCTCCTTCTTGACGCCTTTTTCTATATTTTATATTTTTGTTTTTTTTCGTTCTCTTTTCTTCTCCCTCTTCCTCCGTCCCCCTCCTCTTTGTCTTCACTGTCTCTTTCTTTTGCTTCTGGTTCTTTCTCTTCCCCTAATTCATCATCATCACCATGGCATAGGGGTATTAGTCACGTCGTACAGTGTACAGCGTTGATCACGGCTTGATTACTCTTTTCATCTTAGCTGCAGCCGACCGCCCTTCCCCCAAAGACCTCCCGCGCCGCTGTTGATGCTCGACTCTAGCCCCCGACTGTGCAAAATGGACGTGGCGGCTGTGGTGCTTATGGTGATGGTGTTTGCAGTAGTGGTTTTGGTAGTACTGGTATTGTTGGTGATGGTGGTGGTTGTGGTTGTGATTGTGGTGGTGGTGTTGACGGTGGGTGGTTGTAGGTGTTGGTGGTGTTGGTGACAGTGGTTGTAGTAGTGGTTTTGGTGGTACTGGTATTGGTGGTGGTAGAGAGGGTTACAAAGGATTACAAAGGAGGAGCATGCTGACAGGAGACCTTTTGGGCCATAAGTAGGCCGGATGTGGAAAAGAAATATAATAATGATTAAATAGATAAAAAATTATAATAATATAAATAATAATAAATAGAATAAATGCATAGGTATAGTTAGATAATAAACAAATAGGTAAATAGTAAATAATAATAAATTGACAGATAAATAATAATAAATGAAAATCAAGCAAATAATAAACAAACAAATAGTAACAAATAAACAAATAATATAAAATAAATGGCAGGTAGGGTTATGGTTATGATTGTGGTAACAATGGGGGGCTATGGTGATTGTAGTGGTTTTGGTTATGACCCGCGTTGGTTATGGTGATAGTGATTTTGGTGATGGTGATGACTGTGGCGAAGGTGATGGTGATAATGATATTTGTGATATTGGTGATGGTGATTGTGATAGAGGTTAAGAGCTATGGTTAAGTCGGCACCCTCAAGGAAGTTAGACTTAATCTTAATAGATATTTTTTCTTTTTCTAACACCCCTTTTTTCGTGTTTTATTCCGGTCTACTGTATCGTTTTTATCTTCTTTTAAGCTTGCTTTATTTTTTTTTTATTATTCATTTATTGATTTATCATTATTATTATGATTTTTTGGGCTTTATTTGTTTCATTGCGCCTTTTTTCGTACTGCTTCGCCCTTCTCCTTTTACATTCTACATCCACCACCTTATTTTTTACCTTAATTACTCGGTCCATTTGTCAATCCAAATTTAGATCGTTTTTTTTTTTTTCGCTTTTACCTTTTACTTTTTCGTATTGCCATTTCTCCTTGTCTAAGTTTAGCCTCATTTATAGTTATTTTTTTATCATTTCTCTTTCTACTTCCCTCGCCATTTTCTTCACCATACATTTTCTTCTTATCCTTATCTTTTTGCATTTCCTTTAATCTTTTCGCGAAACTTCTTTGATCTTCACTTCTTGCAACAGTGCTCACTCGCTCCACTTCTTTTCTTCTTTGTTTTGTTTCCTTGTTTCCGTCTCCTCACCTGCCTTATATTCACGTCTTTATGTCTTAGTCAGTTTTCATTCTGACTCTACCAGGTTTTCTCCACCCAGTCCTTTTTTTTTTTTTTTTTTTTTTTTTTGTCTTTCTACTCCCTTTGTCTTCTTTCACTTTTTTCTTTATCACGTTCCCTCCTCTTTTCCTCTTTGTCTTTTTCATATATTCTCTTTATCCTTTTTCCCGAAATATTATCTTTTTTCACCTTTGACACTTTCACATTCGCCTTTCTCTCTGTGTTCCCCAACACCCTTTATCCTGATCCCGCCTTTGACATCATAACCCTCTCTCTCTCTCTCTCTCTCTCTCTCTCTCTCTCTCTCTCTCTCTCTCTCTCTCTCTCTCTCTCTCTCTCTCTCTCTCTCTCTCTCTCTCTCTCTCTCTCTCTCTCTCTCTCTCTCCTCCCTGATCCGCTCTCTTCCCATTCAATTCCTGAGCTCATCCATTTTCTTTCCACATAATCGGTTCTCTCTCATCCACTTTTTCTCTTCTTACATATTCCGCTTTCTTTCTCTTTCAGTTCTCCTTCACCCAGTTTTCCCACAACCTTTTCTCCCTAGCTTTATTCTTCTTCATTTTTATTTCTCCTTTTTTGCCTCGCTAATTCCTTTTCTCTATTTCCACGTTCTTTTCTCTTCGGTTGGCTTCATGTGTCACTCTCGAACCGTTTCTCTTCTCCAATTCTCTCCTATTTTCCTCCAATCGTCCATTATTGAACTTTCTCCCTCATTTTCTCCCTTCCACTTGTTCCTCTTTACGTCGCATGTTACTCCTTTTCTCCCTCTACCAATCATTCCTCGTCTTATCTTCCTCTTCTCCTCTTCTCCTCTTCCCTTCCTCTTCTCCTCTTCTCCTCTTCCCTTTCTCTTCTCCTCTTCTCCTCTTCCCTAACTCCCGCTCCACCTCTTCTTTCCCATATTTCTCAAGCTCTACACTTTAATACTTTCTCTTCCTCCCGTCTCCTTCTCGCCGACTTTCTCCCTCCTATTCTCCTTTCCTCATCTTTTTCCTTCATTCTCCCTTTTCCTTTCTCTTCCCTCACCTTCACACTTTTACCTCCTTACTTCCTTTGCCTTTACATCTCCTTCCTTTGTTCCTCTTCCTCCTACACTTCCTCCCAACGTCCATAGCTTTAACGCCCCCCCCCTTCATTCCTCTCCCTTACGTCTTCCTTCCCATATTGTAGTCTCTGATACTTAAGTTGGACTTCCAGCATTAGGTAAACCGTTCCCGAGAGTAGAGGTGGAGCTCACATCGTCCAATTCGGACCGTTTTTGTCGGTGACAGGACCCACGGGGGCCTAGCCTCGCTCGGGCCCCTCGAAAACATGATCCATTCTGAGGTGGAAAAGAAGCTTTCTCTGTGCCACAGGAGCTTCTGGTAAATGGTCAAATGGTTGTCATATGAGAGTGAATGGGTTTATGGAAGTACCTGAAGAAGGTATCATGATAGAGTCTGCCTCTTCGGCGCAGTAACCTGTTAGAGAGCGGAAAATAACCGAGCTCTTGCGTTTGGAGCTGGTGAATGAAATTGAACGGGACGGGATGGGAGGTGAGGGGAGTTGAAGGTGGAATAGAAGAATAGCGGGAGAAAGGGAAGCAATATCAGTATAGATGGAGAAGTTGAAAGAGAAAGAAGAAAGGACTTGTAAGGTAGGAAGTGGAGGAGAAGAAGGTCGATGGTGACGAAAGAATTTTTTTTGGAGAGAACAACTGAACATCTGGAAGATCACCGTCATTATGATGTAGATAAAGTTTTTTCAGCATCAAGAAAAGACTGACAAAGAGAAAAATTTGTCAAATATAAAAGAACGAGGAGAGATCGTGATTGATATTTGAGTAAATTCTTGAAATTGGGATCAGAGGTAGAGGGGAACGAGAGTGAAAATTAGAAGAGAGGAGAGGGGAAAGAGGAGAGATGGAAAGAAGTGGAGGGGAAATATATGGAGGGGGGGGGTAGGCCATCTGGAAACTGGGAAACACAGAGGAGGTGAGTAAATTTCCATTTCTGTGGGACGCGTCTTGCCATCAGTGTCGCCATTCTGGGTAATGCAGAAATCAGCGCCTCGTACCCGCCTTACAATACTGCTTCCGTCACTAATCCCATTGATCCACTGTATCCAGGCCCTCGCCTCCTCCCCCTTCTCCTCCTCCTCCTCCTTCTCCTCCTCCTCCTCCTCCTCCTCCTCCGCATCCTCCTACTCCTACTCTTCCTACTTCCTAATCTAGAATGATGTGTTCATTGCTGTTCTCCATATTATAAATAGGATATAGATAAATTTGAACGAGTCCAACGAAAGATAACAAAGCTCATTCCTAAATTGCGAAACAAGTCGTACGAAGAGTGCCTAAGTGAATTAGGTTTGTTTACCCTCTCGAAACTGAGATTGAGAGGTGATTTGAGGTTTTCAATTCTTTGAAAAGAATTGAAATCATGAACATGGAAAAAGTTTATAATTGACACATCCAATACAGCCAGAAGTAATGGATGCACAGTTGTTGGAAAACGATTTAAAACAAACGAGGCAAAATCATTTTTCTTCAATCGTGTTGTTAATATATGGAATGGTCTGCCAACTAATGTCATTGATTGTTCTATTGTTGAGATATTCGAAAAAGTCTTAACGTTTACTTTGCTACAAATCTTCAATGAGAATTATTGGCTCCTGTATATACATTTTTTATAATATGAGATTAAGTTAAATCCCGAACAGCCATGTAAGGGACAGTAGGCTAATGAATGGACTGGAGTGGGGAAAAAAGTGGAGGGGAAATGTATGGAGGGGGAGTAGTCCATATAACTCCACTACTACCACTACGCTGTCAACACCTCCAACACGACAACCTCTACTAACAACACCTCCAAACACCAATAAAGGATTACAAAGGCGAAGCATGCCGACAGGAGACCTTTTGGTCCATAACTAGGTCGGATGCGAAGAAATATATATAATGATGATAAATGAATAAATAAAATAAAATAAAAATATAATATAAATAATAATAGATAAAATAAATGCATAGGAATAGTTTAGTAATAAACAAACA
>NC_134789.1:58917531-58932531 GCF_046742065.1 Oratosquilla oratoria
GATGAAAAGTTTAAATGTTTTTGAGATGAAATGTCTGAGAAGTATGGTAGGGGTTACAAGGTTAGATAGAGTGAGAAACGAGGAGGAGAAAAGGAGAGCGGACGTGTAAAAGGAGATGGGAGATAGGATTGATGAAAGAGTAATGGGATGGTTTGAACACATGGAAAGAATGAGTGAAAAAATATTAGTAATAGTGGTGCGGAAGGCAGAGGTGGATAGGGTGAACATGAGGGGACGACCGAGGATGAGATGGATTGGATAAAGGGGGACGTTAAGCAGGAGGGGATGTCTGTTGAACAGGTAAGGGAGAAGGCGGAAGATAGGGGTAAGTGAAGAATGGTTGTGATTAGATAATACTGTGATGCATGGGAGTGTATAGGGATGGGGGTGGTTTGGGAATGGTTTTGTGTGAATGGTATTCTGACGCAGCCCGAAGGAATTTCTCCCCCGTCTGCTATTTTCCAGTATGAGGGGGCGGAGAGCGGCGATCGTTAAGTGAAAGGGCCTCGATGTAGATGTGTTTTGTCTTGCTGTATTGCTTCTGACCCAGGGCAGTGGGCGCGATACAGGGATAACCCGTCATCCAGGAGGAGTTAAGATGAGAGGGAGGAAAGGGTGATGGTTGGGAATGGAATGGGTGGGGGTGGGGGTATGCCTTTTGACCTTGGCTACCTCCCTGATAAGGGGAAAAAATCACTTGGTATGTATATATATATATATATATATATATATATATATATATATATATATATATATATGTGTGTGTGTGTGTGTGTGTGTGTGTGTGTGTGTGTGTGTGTGTGTGTGTGTGTGTGTGTGTGTGTGTGTGTGTGTGTGTGTGTATACACATGTAAATGTAATATGTACATGTATCTGTATATGTATATGTATATGTATATCTCATGGAATATAGTGTGGGGCTTAACGTCCAAGTGCATGGTAATGCGTGTGGATCTACGTCTCATTTACACCAATTCCTCGAGGCTTATTTTTCTGAAACAAAAAAGTCTAGCTCCATCTTCAAACTTCTTCAAATTCTAATAAATATTAAACTTATGTACCTGGGAATAATTAAATTACTTTACCAATACTGACTATGTCGGAAAGGTTGTGGAAAATTTCTTGAAAAATTAATTTCTTTGAAATGTCTGCTCTGCATTATCTCTTGTATTTTTCTTTTTTACTATAGTTGTAATTTTCCTCGAGATGATTATTGCTTATCAAGCAAGTATCGAGTCCTGTCTGAGTTGTAATGTATTTATTGAAAATACAGATCCTCCAAACCCGAAATACTATTTCAGACCTCTTCTTTTTCAAAAGTGCGAGTCCGTTAAAACCGGTAACGAAATTCAGGCGAGAAAACTGAACGAAATTTTCCGTTCTTAGGGGATTTCACCCTCCGGCTCTTCGAGCGAAATATGCGTCCGAGGCTAATGCGGTCCTCGATCAGTTACGCTCATCAGAATCTTGCTGAACCTATTCTGCGAGTCTTCGTCCTTCATCGATCCAATTGCGTCTCGCAGACCCTTCCGACCTACGGAACCATTACCCACGGATCTCCCGGTCGGTCTGTCTCCCGTGTTGGGGTTTCGTAGCAGGGCTGAAGAAGAAACGAATGAAGGAAAGAAGGAAGGATAAAGGGTGAAGAGGAACGATAGAATGACGTGAGGTGGAAAGGGAGAGGAGATGATGAAAAGAGAGGGTAGGTCTTCGGGATATGTATTTGCAACATGAAAGGGAAATGACAAGTAAAAGGTATGGGAGTCAAGTATGAAGAACTGAAGGAAGACAAGAAATTCAAGGAAAACAAAGGAAGAAAGAAAGAGAGAGAGCTTTTCAAAGTGGATGAAAGAAAAAAAATAGTTTTCTTTGAAGAATGAACTTGCAAAGTTCAAAGTTGCAGAGGTCCATGGAGAACTAATTCGAGACCACTTCCTTCTGTGTACGAAGTCCCGAAAACGAAAAGGAGATGGACTCTGAAGCTCTGAAACGTACAGTAATGCACTCGAGGATGCTGGAAAATGCAAGAAGGAAAAAGTGAAAAAGAATTCGCATATTGGAGATGACTTTCATAAACCAGGCGTCCGGAAAGTGGGTAACCACTGAGCCAGAGGCTAGCAAGAAGAAGAGGAGTCAAAGGAAAGAGAGTATTCAGTTAAAGAGAGCAAGAAAGACGGAGAAAGGAGCCAGGAGAAAGAGTATGCCTAAGACTTTATTTCTTGTGTGGAATATCATCATTGAAATATGACTTTATAGAAAATTATATAAAGTATTCGTTATGATAGTCATGTACGTTATTCACGTAATTCAAATATGCATACGCACACACACACACACACACACACACACACACACACACACACACACACACACACACACACACACACACATGTATATATATATATATATATATATATACATATATATATATATATATATATATATATATATATATACATATATATATATATACATATATATACATATATATATAAAGGAAATATGCAACCCAAAAGCTTGTTGAGTTTCACAGCATACGTCAAAGCTCCCATGTTTTCATTGGAAAATGTAAGGACATTTGTCCGACACTGTTCCATGCATATTTCTATTCCATTTTTCTGTCCACATTTTGCAGAACCCTCCCCGTGTTCCACAAACATTTCATTGAACCTGCGTATTATCTCTCCGTCTGAAATAAAGAAATAGAATATTTAACACTTGCTTCTCATGGGAAATAGGAGACAGAGGTCTACAAAATAATCAACACCGAAGAGGAAGTGCCTTTGATTTCTCAGGCTGTGCCGCCTCAAGCGATTTTTTTTTTTTTTTTTTTGTAAATTTTGGAAAATTGAATAACGTGTTACATATGTCGTTCGACATTTCCCCTTTTTCGGGGAAATATGTGTCGTCATGTTCCTCATGGAAAAAGAGGAATTTTAAAGCAAATGTTTGCAATGAAGAAAATAGGAAACAGACAATCTGATACAACGTATGATACTTATGTATGTATATGTATATGTATGTATCTATTTATACTGTACATGTACATGCGCATGCTTACATACATATATTTGTGTATGTACATGTGTATGTATATGTATATGTATATGTATATGTACATGTATATGTATATGGATATGTATATATGCATATGTATATATATATGTCTATATGGAAGTGTATGCATATGTGTTTTTATATGTACAAATACACTTCCAAAGTAGTTTCTGTATTAACCAGTTAAAAGTAAATTGTACATGATAGATTTTGTTCAAATTTACACCAGACAGTTTTTTTTTTCAGCTGACGGGAGAATTTCAGAACCATTTTCAGAAACTAAAATCATAATTAGCGTGAGCCAGGAGTTAATTGAACAATTAACGATGACCTCTACTTCACCTGAAATTCCGAGCAGCACATAGGGCCTAACGGTGGTATTCTTAAAAAAATCTTTCTTTATATAAATTTTTATTTATATAAATCTTATGTAAATCCTTAGAAGGGAAAGAATTTTTCTAAGAATAACATCATAAGAATCTTACGATGGTATTCTTAAAAAGATCTTTCCTTATATAAATCTTTTCTTATATAAATCTTATACAAATCCTTGGAAGGGAAAGAATTTTTTTAAGAATACCCCCATAAGAATCTTACGGTGGAAGGGAAAGAATTTTTCTAAGCTGAAGTTAAGCGCCTCCGGCGTGAGGTCGTTACCAAGGTTAATTAGTCCGGTACACAGAAGAAGAATGAGAGGCAGATAGTGGCAGAGATACATTGGGCAGAAAAAAGTGAGAGTGAATGAGTGAGTGAGATTTAGTGAGAGTGAGTTAGAGTGAAAGTGTGTGAGAGTGAGTGTGAATTAGTTAATGAGAGTGAGTAAGAATGAGAGTGAGTGAGAGTGAATGAGTGAGTGAGTGGGTGAGAGTGAGTGAGAGAGTGAGTGAGTGAGTGAGGGAATGAGTGCCTCATAGACAGGTTCTGTCCATAACGAACGGTCAGAAACTTGCTCTGTCCGCAAAAGACAGAGAGAAACGCGTTAGTTGCGTTGACAAACAGATTAAACAAGAACATGTTTCCTAGGACGCTACGGATGTAGTTAACACTTACCCTGAGGAACGAGTTGATCAGTGGTTCCCAAACTTTTCTGGCTTGAGGCACCCTTGCCAAACCTTTCAGAAGTCCCTCGGCACCCTTATTAGAAAATCTAAATTCTAGTATGTCAGTATTTTGTTGATTCAACATCAGTGTAACAAAATTTTCTCCTTGGATAATATGACAATACTCATCTTTACACTGATGCTGCTTTAATGAAGAAAAATGGAATGACAATACGAAAATATAATTGTGACTAATTTTTGCTCTGAATTTTGGTGGCACCTTCAGTTGATCTCACGGCACCCTTTGGTGCCGCGGCACACCGATTGTGAACCACCGGAGTAGATAGTGGGAAGCTCTTCATTTCTATAGTACATTGTGTATATAGACGTTACGTCGAACATTTGCGTAATGATATTTGTTTGGTGTTTCCCGTAGGGAAATCTATCGAATGCTCTGTAGTTCTGAGAGAAATAAAGCCGTGACGAATCGACAGGTGGAGGGGAAGCTGACGGGAGATAGACAGAATTTTTGGGTTACTACTTTTACTACTACTACTACTACTACTACTACTACTACTACTACTACTACTACTACTACTACTACTACTACTACTACTATACGACAACCACCACCACCAACACCACCACCACCACCACCACCACCAACACCACCACCACCACCACCACCACCACCACCACCACATCATCATTTTCATTATTATCATTATTATCATTATTATCATTATTATCGTCATTTTCTTATGATTTATTATTATTATTTTCATTTTCTTCTTTTTCTTCTTTTTCTTCTTTTTCTTCTTTTTCTTTTTTCTTTCTGAAATCTAAGATTGTAATCTTGTATTTCTTCTCTTCCTCCTCCTTTTCCTCTCTCTTATTTCTCTCTCACTCTCTTTCTCTCTCACTCTCTCACTCTCTTTGTCTTTCTCTCTCAAGTCTAATATTTTAATCTTATATCTATTCTCCTCCTCCTCCCTCTTCCTCTTCACACACACACACACACATACACAAGTGCGCGCGTACACACACACACACACACACACACACACACACACACACACACACACACACACACACACACACACACACACACACACACACACACACACACACACACACACACACATACATGCACGCACCACTAACATGCCCCCTTACTTTATATACCTACAAATAAAAACCTTATCTCCACCTAGGTGAATTACCTTTTTTTCATAAAAGGACCTGACAGGGATGGTGGTGGTGGTAGTGGTGGTGTTGGTGGAGGAGGAGGAGGAGGAGGAGGAGGAGGATATACCCTTTGCCCCATACAAACGAAACAAGCGTAACATGGAGAAGGGTCCCTCTAACCTAGTTGTTATTCGACCAACACAGTAATGTCGTGGATCTCGTTTCCGGACGTCAGCCACTCGATACGTGCAGTCGTCTGTCCCGCTCTCTGTCATCGGGATTATCCTGTCCGTATGTCGAGTCCATCACTCTCTCCCTCCCTCCCTCCCTCCCTCCCTCCCTCCCTTCCTCCCTCCCTCCTTCCCTCTTTCCTTTCCCCTCACCGTTTCCCCCAAAATTCCTCTTACCCATTCTGTTTCCTATTCCCATTCCCTCATTCATGGGCCTTACTCTCATCCTCATCCTACTTCCCCCTCCCCTCCCTTCCCTTCCCCTCACCTTCCCCTTACCTTCCCCTCCCCCTCACCTTCCCCTTACCTTCCCCTCCCCCTCATCTTTCCCCTCCCCTTCCCCTCCTCTTTCTCCTACCCTCCTCTTTCCCCTCCCCTCCTCTTTCCCTTTTCCCTCCTCTTTCCCCTCCCCTCCTCTTTCCCTCCCCTCCTCTTTCCCTTTTCCCTCCTCTTTCCCTTCCCTCCTCTTTCCCTTCCCCTCCCCTTCCCCTCCTCTTTCCCCTCCTCTTCCCATCCTCTTTCCCCTCCCCTCCTCTTTCCCCTTTCCCTCCTCTTTTCCCTTCACCTCCCTTTGCCTTCCTCTTTCTCCTCCCCTTCCTCTCTCCTTTCCCACTTCTTTCCCTTCCCCTTCCCCTCTTTCCCCTTCCCCTCCCCTCTTCCCCTTCCCCTCCTGTTTCCCTTCCCCTTCCCCTTCCCCTCTTTCCCCTTCCTCTCCCCTTCCCCTCCTCTTTCTCTTCCCCTCTTTCCCCTTCCTCTCCCTTTTCCTTTCCCCTTCCCCTCTTTCCCCTTCCTCTCCCCTTCCCTCCTTTTCCCCTCCCTTTTCCCTATTTCCCCTCCCCGTCCCCTCTTCCCCTTCCCCTCTTCCCCTTCCCCTCTTCCCCTTCCCCTCTTTCCCCTTCCCCTCTTTCCCCTTCCCCTCTTTCCCCTTCCTCTCCCTTTCCTCTCCTTTTTCCCCTTCCCTTTCACTCCTCTGTCCCCTCCCCTTCCCCTCTTCCCCATTCCTTTCCCCCTACCCATCTTTCATTTCCCCTTTCTCTCTTCCCCTTCTCCCTTCAACTCCTCCCCTTCAACTCCTCCTTTCCTCCTTCCCTTCCTCCCCTTCCCCTCCTCCCCTTCTACTCTTCCCCTTCCTTTCCTCCCTCTTTCCGTCATCATCTAACCCCTCCTCCCCGTTCCCCTCCTTTCTCTTCAAATTCCCTTCCTCCTTGTTTCCGTCCTCCCCCTTCTCCTCTCAGTCCCTCTCACTTCCCCTCATACCCCACATACCAATGATGTTTCCATAAATCTAGAATCCTCCCCGGTCCTTGTGGAGAGGCGTCTTCCTCCTCCTCCTCCTCCTCCTCCTCCTCCTCCTCCTCCTCTTCCTCTTCCTCTTCCTCCTCCTCCTCCTCCTCTTCCTCCTCCTCCTCCTCTTCCTCCTCCTCCTCCTCTTCCTCCTCCTCTTCCTCCTCCTCCTCCTCCTCTTCCTCCTCTTCCTCCCCTCCTCCTCTTCCTCCTCCTCCTCCTCTTCCTCCTCCTCTTCCTCCTCTTCCTCCTCTTCCTCCTCTCCTCCTCCTCCTCCTCCTCCTCCTCTTCCTCCTCCTCTTCCTCCTCCTCCTCTTCCTCCTCCTCCTCTTCCTCCTCCTCCTCCTCTCCTCCTCCTCTTCCTCCTCCTCCTCCTCTTCCTCTCCTCTTCCTCCTCCTCCTCTTCCTCCTCCTCTTCCTCCTCCTCCTCCTCTTCCTCCTCTTCCTCCTCCTCTTCCTCCTCCTCCTCCTCCTCCTCTTCCTCCTCTTCCTCCTCCTCCTCCTTCCATCTCATCCCACTCCCACATCATGAGGACGAGATGTATGTGTTGGGGGATTTTTTCCTAACTCTCACTTTCCTCCCTACTTTCCGTGTCTGGAATTCTTTCCATACTGTAGGGGAATTCTCCCCCTTTTCACCACAACCTTGTTCAGAGTGTCTGTTTTACCATATTGGTATGTGTGGCTTATGGAGCTTTATACCACTTGGCATGCCCTTTTTGTATGTTTGTGTATACCAATGACCCCAGAGGATGGACCGGTCATGCAGTGAACTGTTAAAACTAAACTCTCTTTCACACACAATCGTATTCAGATTCTAATTGTATCTAGTTGTACATATCAACGATATGAAAGTAGGCCGTGTTTTGGTATTATAATTATATGATCATCATCAATTAGTTTTATGTTTTTTTCAGTTTTGTTCTGATTAATTATATTATTATGGCTGCTGATGTTGTTATTTCCATCGCCTTTGGAACGAGAGTGAACATTCTGAAAAAGAAACTGACATTGTTAATTCCACTCGTCAAAGCGAGTGTGGAAACAAAGCTGTTTGTGACACCCGGAACGTCGTCAAAACAGCTCCAGTCCCGGAAGACAGAGCAAAAATCCGTCCCGCGAGAGGTGAGACAATTTACGCCATCTTAATCCTCGTTATTGTAAACAAAATACCACCTGGCGGTAATGAGGCTGTTATTAATTACTTTAATGGCTGACAGGGAGGTCGCGTGTCCGGAAGAGGAGGAGGAGGAGGAGAAGGAGGGAGGAGAGAGGAAGAGGAGGAGGGAGAGGTGGAGGACTATTTGGGGGAGATTAAGATGGTGATGAGAAAGAAGGAAAGGAGTTAGATGGACAAACGAACAGAATCAGACCTATTGGTGCTTACATGGCTGTTTCAGTTCCTAATCTTTAATATTATTATTACTATTACCATCATCATCATCATCATCATCATCATCATCATCATCATCATCATCATCATCATCATCATCATCATCATCATCATCATCATCATCATCATCATCATCATCATCATCATCATCATCATCATCATCATCATCATCATCATCATCATCATCATCATCATCATCATCATCATCATCATCATCATCACCACCACCACCACCACCACCACCACCACCACCACCAAAACCACCACCACCACCACCACCACCACCACCACCACCACCACCATCACCATCATCATCGTTGTCGTCATCGTCGTCGTCATCATCTTCATCTTCAGCATCATCATCTTCATCAATAATAATAATCAATAATAATGATAGATTATTATTAATGATTAATGATGATAACTGGACAAAGTAGAGAAAGGAAAGAACAACAGAGGGTAGGAGGAGAAAGCAGAGATGAAGAGGATGAGGAAGTGGGAAATGAAGAAGGCAAAAGAGGAAGAAGACAGCTTAGAGGAAAGAAAAGACAATGGGGAGGAATAGGAGGAGGAGGAGGAGGAGAGCGAGAGATGCCGCATGAAGAGAAGAAGAGTGTGAATCAAATTGCTGGGTCAAGGTTGGAGCAGGAGGAGGAGGAGGAGGAGGAGGAGGAAGAGGAGGAGGAGGAGGCGGCGTCCTTTTTCGCCCTGAAGGTTCCATGTTATCCTGAAAATATTCTATTTCTTCCTCGTTTTCTGCTACTCTCTCTTCTTCCTATTCTTCTGCATCTTCTGCCACTTCCTCCTCCCCTTCCTCTTCCTCTTTCTCCTCCTTTTCTTCATCTTGTTATTATTCTTTTTCGTTTTCTTTTATCTCCTCTCCCTCACCTACGTCCTCACCTTATTCCTCTTGTCATCTTTCTTTGCCTCCTCCTCTTCCTCCTCTTCTTCTTCCTCCCTTTCCTCTTACTTTTCTTGTTATCATCCTTATTCATTTTCTTTTTTCTCATCTTCCTCACCTACATCCTCACCTTCTTCCTCTTTTTTTACCTCCTCTTCTTCCTCTTTCTTTACCTCCTCCTCTTCTTCCTCTTTCTTTACCTCCTCCTCGTTTTCCTCCTATATTTTTACCTCCTCCCCTTCCTCCTCTATCTTTACCTCCTTCTTTTCCTCCTCTTTACCTCCTCGTCTTCCTCTTCTTTCTTTACCCCCTCTTCCTCCTCTTTCTTTACCTCCTCCTCTTCCTCCTCCTTCTTTACCTCCTCCTCTTCCTCCTCTTCTTCTTCCTTCTCACCATGGGTTTGAAGTCACATCTAAATGCCTTTGGCGCAGAGTCTGAAGAGGCTCATAGGATACTTCTTGAGCGAATCTGTATCGGGCGAAGGAATACCCACTGATTCCAAGACGAGGCGAATAGAAGTCTTATCGTCAAGCACCAGACTCGGAACTGTGTCACATGACTCGACTCCCAAATGTTTACCACTCGTACTGAGTCGTTCATGAATAGAAAAGGAGTCCGAGGAGAGTTAGGGGGATTAGGGATTAAGGGCTTGAGGGAGGGAGATCACATACCAGGCTATTTTATTCAGGTCATGGCAAGGCTAACGCGTTAAGTAATTTCGCGAAGATTTTTTTTTTTTTTTTTTTTTTTTTTTTGCGTCGTTTATCTCGCTCGTTTCTCTTAACGCAAGAAAATCCTCGCGTTGGATACAAATATTCTCTTGCGCGAGACAGGTTGTCTCATAAATGTCTTTTGTCGTTTCGTTTTTCAATGTATATCTCTCCGCTGAATACACACTTATTACTGTGTTAATAGATAGAACATTTTAATCGCTCTGTATTTGCAATAAATGTATAGCTGTTAAGTGCCATTTATTTGTATGAAATAATAACGCCGGATTTTACCTAAACTTTCGAAATTGGTTTTATATCCGTATGGGTGGACAGTGGAGGCTTCCTCAGAAGAGAGGGAGAGAAGAGAGGAAGGGAAGAGAGGGAGGAAGAGAGGGAGGAAGGGAGTGGGAGGACACGAAAGAAGAAACAGTCTATCAAACTGGAGGACAATAACAATGGCGGAGTCGATGGCGATGACGATGATTTCAACGACGACGACAACAATTACGACGATGACAATAACAAGTTCGATGGCGATAGATGTGGAAGATAGAAGACTGTTATGGAGGTAAAAGAAGAATAATGGCTGTGCATGCAGTAACTACGATAGATGGGTAAGAGGAGGAGGAGGAAGACGAGGAGGAAGAGGAGGAGGAAATAGAGGTGGCTTAGGGAAGAAAAAGAAGAACGATGAGGAAGATAGGACAAAGAGAAAGAAAAAAGTGGAAGATAGGGGGAGGGAAGAGTTGATGTTTGGAGTGGTGATTAGGAAAGAGATAGGCTACCGTAATCATTCTTTTTTTTTACATTGTCAAATCAACAGTTATGAGGCTAAATCTAGTTACATTTCATCAATGCCTTTATTATTTGTAACTTTTTATAGAAGTCTGTTGGGTTGGTCTTACGCTGGAGTTCATTGTAAAAATGTCAGGAGCCTTGGAAGAGAAAGCACATGTTGCAGAGGTAAGAGTTCATAAGTATGGACCGAATTAAATCAACTGAATCATTCCCATTTCGCCAAATTTCATTTCACCCAAATCTCGTTATGCCAAATGCCCTAACATGCTCTAACATGTCTAGCACCTAAGGGAAGCGGGTTATAAACCTAATCTAAAGGAAAGTTAGTACGAGTAAAACGCCTAACCGAAAGAAATCTTGGCCACAAGTCAATGAAGAAATGAACTAGTTTGATCTCCTATTGGTTTGATGGCAGTCGTAACCGGTGAAGAGGCACCGTTTGTAATATTTAAAAAGAGACGGGGAAAGAGTGAAGAGGAGTGAGGGAGAGGGAGAGGTTAGGGAGAGAAAATAATGAAAGATAAAGAGGAGTTACCAGTGGGACAATTGGTGTGGTGATTCTTATTATAAACGAGAAGGAAGAAGAGGAGGTGTGGGAAAAAGAGAAGGAGGAGGAGGAAGAAGAGGAGGAGGAGGAATTGGAAGAGGAGGAGGAGGAGGAAGTGGAAGAGAAGGAGGAGGAGAAAGTGGAAGAGGAGTAGGAAGTGGAAGAGGAGGAGGAAGTGGAAGAGAAGGAGGAGGAAGTGGAAGAGGAGGAGGAGGAAAAAAGATGAGGAAGTGGAAGAGGAGGAAGTGGAAGAGAAGGAGGAGGAGGAAATGGAAGCGAAGGAGGAGGAAGAAGAAGACGAGGAAGTGGAAGAGGAGGAGGAGAAGGAGAAAGTGGAAGAGAAGGAAGTGGAATAGGATGAGGAGGAGGAGGAGGAGGAAGTGGAAGAGGAGGAGGAAGTGGAAGAGGAGGAGGAGGGAGGATTGATGTCGTCGAGGGGAGATGACCAAGAGAACAGGAAGTCGGCAAATGATTGTAACAAGCCAAGGACTCTCATGAAGAATCAGATCTCATCAGTTCGGAAACTTGGAGACACCAACCGTTTTGGATGAGTCCATTAATAAGCAAGTTGACCTAACTACTCGAAGTAGCAGTTGAGTTACTTCGGGTTTCACGGCTCCTCCACTTTTGGATCCTTCGACTCAAAACCCAGACTCTTCAGACACTGGAAGCTGATAGCGAGCGCCCAATGCGAAGTCTTTTTGGGTTTTTTGATATAAACTGTTTTTATCGTTTTCTTGATCAAATTGCAAGATAATATTTTCTGTTATCATGAGTGTACTTTGGATTCTTCGACTCAAAAACCACAGTGTCTTCAGACACTGGAAGCTGATAGCGAGCGTCCAAATCGAAGTCTTTTTGGATTTCTTGATATAAGCTGTTCTCACCGTTTTCTTTATCAAATTGTAAGATAATATTTTTTGTTATTATGAGTGCAGGTTAATTTTTCGGTTGATCTAGTTTTATTATAACAATATTTGTTGTTGTACTTATTGTCATTGTTATAGTCATCAGTTATGTCATTGTTGCATATTATCAGGATTATACATTATTTTTGTTTTTTTTAATCAACATCAGTGTCAGCGTTCTTATTCATTATTGTTGTTGCTGTTGATGTTATCAATGTTATCATTATTGTGGATAGGAGGTAAAGGGAACACGGGCTGAGGGAAATACTTTTATTCCTGACTAGTTTTGCCTGAGTGACTTCTTCAGAGTGGCTTCTTTTCCATTCCTCTGAAGAAACCACTCAAGCGAAACTAGCCAGGAATAAAACTATTTCCCTCAGCCCGTGTTCCCTTTACCTCCTATCCACATTCGTCACAATGTTCACACAGTTATCATTATTATATAAAAATTTTGTATCATGTCTGAAGCAATATCTTGGGGCCCTGGTCAGCTCAAGTGCCGTAAGATATTTCTCCCAAAGGGTTTCTGTAACTTAACCCTTCCGTAACTTAACCGAAAGTAACGTAACCTCATACCAACTTAGTCAGCAAAGTTGGTCAGCAGTAAACTTGGCGGACAAGACGGTGTCGTTCTAACTTGGGTTTCAAGATATTTGGTCCGGAGCGAACCTGGAATTGCACAAACACTACAGCAGCAACCCAAACTTCATTCACCCTTCCACCCACCACCGCCTCCTACGCCCGCTGAATCCCTTTCACTATTCCCCCCTCTCCCCCTCACCCACTCTTTCCCCCCCTCACCCCCTCTCTCCCCCCTCTCCCCTTCTCTCCCCCTCTCCCCCCCTCGCTACCGCCTCTACATCTCCCCACCCCTTCCTCCTCCTCCCCTCCCTCCATCTCTCCTCCCTGTCTCCATTTCTCCCTGTCCCCCTTCCTTTTCCATTCACCCTCCCCTTTCCCCTCTCCTCACCTCCACCCTCCCCTCCCTCTTCCCCTTCCCTCACCTCCCTCCCCCTCCCCTCCCTCACACCCTCTCCTCCCCCACACCCTCCCCTCCCTCACAATCCCTCTTCCTCACCCCACCCTACTCCCCCCCCTCCCCTCCCTCCCCCTCCCCTCCCTCCCTCTCACCTTCCCCTTCCTCACCCTCCTCTCCCTCACCCTCTTCATCCTCCCCCACAGTTCCCTCCTGCACTCCCTCTTTCACCTCATGTGCCTCCTATACTTCTTTTTAGAGCCTTCAGGTTCTTTGGATTTCGATTATTCCCACCACTAGGGTCTCACAGTGACATGATTATCTCCACGTACCTAAAACGTCTCTACTCTGGTCTCTCGTTCTTATTCTCTCCCGCTCCATCTTCCACCTCAAAATTATCTCTCTCCAATTCAATTCTTGTACATTCAGACAAAAACGTAACAGAATACCTCAAAATTCGAATGAAATTTTTCCCGTAAGAAACAAAAACAAAAACGAAACACATATATAAGAACATAAGAATGAATGAGACTGCAGGAGACCATAAGGCCTACACTATAGATATATAAAAGTCGGGGCTCAATTTCCCGGGACCTGTGAGAATGAAATTCCTTTGAGACAACGAAAATTCTAATAAAACGGAAGAGTTTTGGCGAACGAAATATAGTGAGATCGAGTGTTGACAGATCAAGTTCATGGAAAATTGATACAACTCTGAGCATAAAGAACTGAATATTTAACTGCTGTTACGGAATGATTTAGCTTACTCGACAGCTCTGTATAAGTGTGTGTGTTTTTTATTAAGGTTGTGAATACATATATTTGTATGATCTTGTGTTCTGCCCCTTTACAGGTTTCAAAAATTCTGAAATTTTGCAATATTTGAAACCAAAACTTACGTAATTTTGGGGGGAAAAAATCTGGATACCAGAAACTTTTTGATATTCTGGTATATTTTAATTTTTTCAGAAATGTGAAGATTTCTGATTTTTTTTTTTTTTTTTTTTTTTTTTTTAAATCAGTAACTGCATTCTCTTTAGGGGAAATGGGGATTTGGGGGATCGCTATACACGGTGAAATGAAGAGAGCGGACAAATACCCACTACATGATTAAGAAAACTATGTCCCTCTTCATATTCTTCCCCTTGGGAATTTTTGAGTATAACAAAGAGGCTTAATTCTTGTACTCAGGTTTGAAAAAAGGAAAGAAATCCCCAGTCATTAAAAGAGTAATAGATATTTTTGCTTTATGTCTGAAGATATAGTATGCCTTTAGAACTCTTTGTGTTGGATACGAGTAATTATATTATATACAATTTTGTCCGTTCGTTTCAAGTGAAACTAAAATTTTTCGTTCCCCTCAGAGATAGAATTTATTTCAAACTCTCAAGTACCAGTTAGTATACATATTTCCTAAGCCATTACCTGCTCTGCGAGATGACTAGACATGATGACCTTCGTTAAAGTTCGGTTATTTAAGAACGTTTACTGTTAATGGTGTAGCTGCTGAGTTTCGGGATTCGAACCACCTCCCATTGGCTTTTTGTCATATGACGCTGGCGCCCGAGCCTACGTGACCATCGCGCTCACCAGTTCTGCTCAGATTACAAAGGATTACAAAGCCGGAGCATGCCGACAGGAGACCTTTTTGTCCATAATTAGGTCGGATGCGAAAAAAATACATAATAATGATAGATAAATGAATAAATAAAAATTATAATTATGTAAATAATAATAGATCAAATAAATGCATAGGTATAGTTAAATAATAAACAGGTAAATAGTAATTAATAATAAATTTGCATATAACTAATAATAAACGATAATCAAACAAATAATAAACAAACACGAATTATAAAAAACAAATGAACAAATAATATAAAATAAATGACAGTCATTACAGCATCGAGCTTAGGTGTTTATCTAAATGAATCTTAAATCTTCGAACTGAACTACATTTCACTG
>NC_134789.1:58937531-58947531 GCF_046742065.1 Oratosquilla oratoria
CCTAAATAAAATAGCTTTGCGGAGTCCCTGTTGGAGGATTAGCCCTGAGTTAATCTATTTCAACACGTCAATGGGATTAATGTGTCTATAAGCCACGACCAAGCCTCAGGTCACGACCTAGCTTCAGGTCCCTCAAACGTTGACCTTACTTCTCACTTAAGTGCCAGCCACGAAGGGGCATGTGGTTTCCAGGTTCCCAGGTTTCCAGGAAATGCTGTGTTCTTTTTTTCAACAAATCTTACATAGACGAATACGTAGACTAACCGAATAGATAAGAACACGGACGGAAGAACAAAATATATGTAAAGAATAAAACGTAATGATAAACAATTTAATTTTTTTCTTTGAGAATTATAGCCCAAATGGAAGGGAGGTTTTAATCAAAGTGTTGTCATGGTGAAAGAAAAAATAAGTAAAAATAGATACCTAGAAACTGTTAGAACATATGAATTGACAAACACTGCAGGTTGAGCAGGGGAGGGGAGAAAAGAGGGGAGAAGAGGGGAGAGGGCAGGAGAGAGGGAGGGGATTAGGAGAGAAGAGGAGAGGGGGCAGGAGAGAGGGAGGGAAAGAGAGAAAGAGGGGGGTAGGAGAGTGGTAGGGGAAGAGGAGAGAAGAGGAGAGGGAGCAGGAGAGAGTGAGGGGAAGAGGAGAGAAGAGGGGAGGGGGCAGGAGAGAGTGAGGGGAAGGGAGAAAGAGGGGAAGGCGGGACAGGGCTACTGTTCCAGTAATGGAATGGAGACAAAGAAAGGGAGATGTGTAAAAGTGGCCGTCTTTTGTTTTGTTGGTTCTCTGTGGCGGGCGACAGCATTTCTTGTATTTTTGTGGTGGAAGACGCCGCAGAAGGTAAAAGTGGATCGACTTCTTCGTCTTCGTTGACCTTCTTCTTCTTCTTCTTCTTCTTCTTCTTCTTCTTCTTCTTCTTCTTCTTCTTCTTCTTCTTCTTCTTCTTCTTCTTCTTCTTCTTCTTCTTCTTCTTCTTCTTCTTCTTCTTCTTCTTCTTCTTCTTCTTCTTCTTCTTCTTCTTCTTCTTCTTCTTCTTCTTCTTCTTCTTCTTCTTCTTCTTCTTCTTCTTCTTCTTCTTCTTCTTCTTCTTCTTCTTCTTCTTCTTCTTCTTCTTCTTCTTCTTCTTCTTCTTCTTCTTCTTCTTCTTCTTCTTCTTCTCCTTCTTCTTTTTCTTATTCTTCTTCTTTTCTCTTCTTCTTCTTCTTTTCTCTTCTTCTCTCTTCTTCTTGTTCTTCTTCCTCTTCTTGTTCTTCTTCTTCTTCATTTTCTTCTTTCTCCTTCTCCTCCTCCTCCTCCTCCTCCTCCTCCTTCTCCTCCTCCTGCTTCTCCTTCTTCTCCTTTTCCTTCCTCTTCCTCCTATCCCTAACCTCTCTCTCTCCTTCCTCTTTCCTTCCTCCCCCTCCCCTCTTCCATCCTTCCCCATCCCTCTCCTTCTTTTCTCACCCCTTCTACCTCACCCTCACTCTCACCCTCACTCTCACCCTCACTCTCACCCTCATCCTCACCCTCATCCTCACTCTCATCCTCACTCACTCCCACTCTCACCCTCACCCTCACCCTCACTCTCACTCTCACTCTCACTCTCCTTCTCCCACTCTGTCTTCCTTTGTTTTCTCTTATTCTTTTTGCTCCCCTTTTCCCTACCTCCCACCCCTTCTTCTTCTTCCTCGTCTTCCTCGTCTTCCTCTTCGTTTTCCTCTTGTACTTCTTCCTCTTCTTCTTCCTCTTCTTTGTCTTGCTTCTCTTTCTTATCCATCCAAATATTCATCTTCCTTTTCCTCCTCTTCTTCCTTTCTTCCTCCTCTTTTTTCCTCTTGTAAATATCCTTCCTCTCCTTCCTTTAATTTTACTTCTTCCTTTCTCTTTATCCTTTTTTCTTATTTTCTAAAAAAAAGAATGTAGTTGACCTATGGGAGAGGAGAAACTATAGACTGTAAAGGAGGAGGAAGAGGAGGAGGAGGGAAAGAAGAGGAGGAAGAGGAAGAGGAGGAAGAGAAGGCTTAGTAGGGACTTCCTCTTTCCTTCCTCCCCCTCCCCTCTTCCATCCTTCCCCATCCCTCTCCTTCTTTTCTCACCCCTTCTACCTCACCCTCACCCTCATCCTCACCCTCATCCTCATCCTCACCCTCATCCTCACTCTCACCCTCACTCACTCCCACTCCCACTCCCACTCTCACTCTCACCCTCACTCTCACTCTCACTCTCACTCTCCCACTCTGTCTTCCTTTGTTTTTTTCTTATTCTTTTTGCTCCCCTTTTCCCTACCTCCCACCCCTTCTTCTTCTTCTTCCTTGTCTTCCACGTCTTCTTCGTCTTCCTCTTCGTTTTCCTCTTGTACTTCTTCCTCTTCTTCTTCCTCTTCTTTGTCTTGCTTCTCTTTCTTATTCATCCAAATATTCATCTTCCTTTTCCTCCTCTTCTTCCTTTCTTCCTCCTCTTTTTTCCTCTTGTAAATATCCTTCCTCTCCTTCCTTTAATTTTACTTCTTCCTTTCTCTTTATCCTTTTTTCTTATTTTCTCAAAAAAAGAATGTAGTTGACCTATGGGAGAGGAGAAACAATAGACTGTAAAGGAGGAGGAAGAGGAGGAGGAGGGAAAGAAGAGGAGGAGGAGGAAGAGGAGGAAGAGAAGGCTTAGTAGGGACTTCTAGAGGTAGGAGAGGATGGTGTTAAAGATGGGAAGTGTGTGTCAGAATAACGGGAATGAAGTGTTGGAGATTTGGTGGAGAGAGAGAGAAATGGAGGAGGAGTGACACAAGTTGGATCCTGGTTAATCCACTCTGAAGACGTCGGAAAGAAGGTTGAGAGAAAAGATGTCACGAGTAAGTGAAGAGAAAGGAAGAGGAGGAACGAGAGAAATTGAGGTAGCAAGAGCGTTCCACGTGAACTGGAAGGGAAATAGAAAACGAGACAAAGAAAATCAAAGTCGGGCGGGGTCGACCAAAGTGATACAGTGTACAAAATGAGTTCGGTCGATGGAAGGCGAGTGGGGACTAAATGGAGAGGGATTTGCTGAATTGAAAAGTTGAAGAAAAAGGGGAGGGGGTGGCCTGACGGCTGCAGACGGAGTCCAACCCAAGGAGAGGGTCTGACAGTCAGTAAATGGAGTCCTACGGACTGGAAACGGGATTGTTGAGGATTTGAGGATGTAAGACACACTTGGTCAGCGGTTCTTAACCTGGGGGTACCTCAGGTACCCCCAAGGGGTACGAAACCTTAAACCTGGGGGTACCAGACATGATAGCCAGTGCATGGTGCTGTATGTTAACCATGAGAAAGCAAAGCAAGGTTTGTATTACTATTCCTTTTCATATATTTGCATTGTATTTGTACTTGATGGAGGTACCAGACATAATAGCCAGTACATGGTGCTGTATTTTTACCATGAGAAAGCAAAGCAAAGTTTGTATCACTATTCCTTTTCATGTGTTTGCATTGTGACATACGAGACATGATAGCCAGTGCTGTATATTTACCATTGAGAAAGCAAAGCAAGGTTTGTATCACTATTCATTTTCATCTGTTTGCATTGTGTTTATACTGGATGGAGGTACGAGACATGACAGCCAGTGCAATGGTGCTGTATATTTACCAAGAGAAAGCAAATCAAGGTTTATATCACTAATCCTCTTCATATGTTTGCATTATATTTATACTGGATGGGGGTACGAGACATGATAGCCAGTGCAATGGTGCTGTATATTTACCATGAGAAAACAAAGCAAGGTTTGCATCACTAATCCTTTTCATATGTTTGCATTGTATTTATATTGGATGGGGGTACGAGATATGACAGCCAGTGCAATGGTTCTGTATATTTACCACGAGAAAGCAAAGCAAGGTTTGTATCACTATTCCTTTTCATATGTTTGCATTATATTTATAATGGATGAGGGTACGAAACATGATAGTGAGTGCAATGGTGCTGTATATGTACCATCAGAAAGCAAAGCAAGGTTTGTATCACTATTTTTTTTCATATGTTTTTATTGTATCTATATTGGATGAGGGTACGAGATTTTTCTGAGATATCAATTGGTAAGGACACTGAAAAAGATTAAGAACCTCCGATCTAGAGTGAAACTAGATAGGGATCGTGAGTTGGGGATCTATGAGGCAGGAGATTTTTGAGAAATACTCTTTTTCGCCCCTTTCGTCCTCTCCCCTCGTCAGGAAACGTGTGTAGAGGAAGTACATTACGAGAGTTACTTGTTGGATCTACGGCTGTGACCTCTGACAGTTATGCTTAGCAAGCATAAAGGAAATTTTTGCGGCATCTCTCCTGCTTCTTTTAGTGTATGGATTTGTATGTTCGTACACTTGCACACACACACACACACACACACACACACACACACACACACACACACACACACACACACACACACACACACACACACACACACACACACACACACACACACACACACACACACACACACACACACACACACACACACACACACACACACACACACACGCAGGTACATCCATACATACATATATACATACATGTACACTTTAAACCAAATATCGGAGAAATAATATCAGAAGTAGAGAAAATCCGTATATTTCGACTAGTCGAAATATATGGATTTCCTGTACTTCTGATATTATTTCTCTGATAGTGGGTTTAACATGTACATTTCCCACATACATACATACATAACATACATACATACATAACATACATACATACATACATACATACATACATACATATAGACACAAATATATACATACATAAATTCACTCAGTCTTCGAGGTATTCACATCCGCAAGGTCGCGTTTCTTGTGTCCTCAGCCCATAGAAGACTACACAGTACCTGGAAAGCCTTACTCCTTATTTGAGAGTTAACAAGAGTACAGAGTCTTTTCTTACTTCCACAATTAGACAAAAGTAGTGACGAGGGAGTAAAAGACAGAAATACAACTTAACAGACTAAAAAGAATAATCGAGAAGATATAAAAATTCTTACAATTATAGCGAACCGTGGAGTCAAACGGGGTTAGATCTTGGAACGACAGAAGAAGAGAGGTTTGTGTTTTATGTAAAAAGAAATAATAAATTAAACTGTTAAATAAACGAGATAATAGAAATAATGAAAATCAAATATCAAGGATAAAAATAATATGAAAAGGTGCTTGTGTTTTAGAGAAAGTGAAACAGGATGCATATGATAGTTTGTGGGTTGAGTTAACCCAAACAAATGGACAAAAAATGAATATAGGTGTAATATATAGGCCAAAGACATTATCATTAGCAGACGACCAACTGTTATTTCAAGAACTGTCTAGTTTCTGCAACCGGGATTTATTGATAATGGGTGATTTCAAATTTACTGACATTGATTGGATGACCCTTGAACATGGCCATATAGGTAGTCGCTTGATTGATTTTCTTGGTGACAATTACTTAATTCAGCATGTAAAAGAGCCCACAAGATATGGAAACTTACTCGATCTTTTGATCACTAGCCGCGAAAGCATGGTAACTGATGTAGAAGTCGGTGAATCTGTTGCAAATAGCGATCACAACTTAGTTAGATTCAAACTCCTAAACAATTTTAGAATAGATACTTGTGTTTCTAAAATACCTGATTTCAGTAAAGCTCAGTTCATAGGACTACGTCAGGAGCTTCAGCTTACAGATTGGGAGGCAAAATTAAACGAAAGACCTGTAGATCAGATGTGGGAAATATTTCAAAATACGCTCACTAAGATGATTCAAACTTACATTCCTTTTAAGGGCAGACGTCCCCCAAATCAGGCTCGCCCAAAGTGGCTCGACAAAGAAACTGAAAAAAGTATTGCTAAAAAGAGACAGGCTTATAAGAAATATATGTGCTCGGGTGCATCTAATGACTATGAAAGTTATGTATCAATACAGAGAGATTTAAAAAAGACAATAAGAAAAAGAAAACGACAATACGAAATGAAAATCGCTGATAACTCCAAAGAGAATCCCAAAGAATTCTATAGTTACATTAGAGATAAAAAGGTTGTTAGGAATCACATTGGTCCACTATTATCTGCTGACGGTCAACTTGAATATTCAAATGAAGGAATGTGTAATATCTTAAACAATTATTTTAGCTCGGTATTCGTAAACGAAACACCTCAAAGTGAATTCCAAACTGAAACCTGTGAAAAGTCTGGGGTAAACTTACTCACTACGGTAAATATAACAAAAGAAAAAATTAAAAGGTGTATAGACAAACTCAAAGTTAATAAAACACCAGGGCCCGACGGTTGGCATCCAAGAATCTTAAAGGAAATAAAAAATGAGATTGTTGTTCTATTAGAAATTATTTTCAAGAAATCCATCATATCCGGAGATGTCTCAAGAGAATGGAAGCTAGCTAACGTTACTCCCATATTCAAAAAAGGTGACAAAAAGAAACCAAATAACTATAGGCCTATAAGTTTGACTTCAATCGTAGGAAAAATAATGGAAACTATCATCAGAGATGCTATCGAACATCATTTAGAAAGTAACCGTTTGATAAATGATAGCCAGCATGGTTTCAGACGGAAACGTTCTTGCGTGACTAACTTACTCGAATTCTACAACACAGTTATCTCGAATTATGACAAAAGAAACAATATAGATTTAATATATCTAGACTTTGCAAAAGCTTTTGATACCGTCCCACACGAAAGACTACTTACTAAATTAGCTTTGCATGGAATAAGTGGTAGCCTATTAGGTTGGACTAGTAATTGGTTGAATGGTCGAAAACTTCTGGATGGAAAAGTGTTGCAAGTGGAGTTCCTCAGGGTTCCGTTCTTGGGCCACTTCTATTCATAGTATATATAAATGATATAGACCATGGACTAAAATCTACTGTTTCCAAATTTGCTGATGATACAAAACTGTGCGGAGTGGCAAATGATCACTCAAACCAATTAGATATTCAAGAAGATTTAGATCAATTACAGCAATGGTCTAAAAAGTGGCTAATGAAATTTAACACAAGTAAATGCAAGGTAATGCACATAGGTAAAAATAACAGTAAGTACGATTACAAGTTATTTGGTAATTCGTTAACAAAAGTGGATAGTGAAAAAGATCTCGGCGTAATTATCAGTAACGACCTCAAATCATCCAAGCAGTGTATTTCAGCCTCTGAGAAAGCAAATAAGATTCTGTGACTGATTGCGCGATCTTTTGATTTCAAAAGTCCATCACTCATTAACAAGCTATATAAATCGTTAGTTCGTCCACATTTGGAATATGCTGTTTCTGTATGGTCACCGAATCTCATTAAAGACATTGACAGACTGGAAAAAGTACAACGGCGAGCCACAAAACTGACTCCAAGTATCAAAAATAAATCATACGAAAATCGACTAAAACACATGAATCTGTTTTCCCTAAAAAAGCGTAGACTCAGAGGTGACTTGATACAGGTCTTTAAGATTTTAAAGGGAATTGACAACATCAAAAGTGACAAAATTTTCACATTGAATGAGAATCAGACAAGAAACAATGGTCTCAAACTATCCGGAAATAGATTCAATTTGGAAGTAGGTAGAAACAACTTTGCCAACCGTGTAGTAAATGAATGGAATAAACTTCCTGCACATGTAGTTCAATGTAGTTCAGTTCGAAGCTTTAAGAATCAGTTAGATAAATACCTAAGTAAGATGCTGTAATGATTATAATTTATCTTATATTATTTGCTTTTGTTTTGTTATCATTTGTCTGTCTGATTTTCATTTATTATTAGTTATATGTCAATTCATTATTATTTACTATTTACCTGTTTGTTTATTATTTAACTATACCTATGCATTTATTTATGTATTTTATTTGTTATTTACATTATTATAGTTTTTATTTATTGTTTTATTATTAATATGATTTTTTTTTCGCATCCGACCTAAATATGGATCAAAAGGTCTCCTGTCGGCATGCTCCGCCTTTGTAATCCTTTGGAGATGGAAAAGACATTAATCAAGAGTAAAAATCTGGATGGTGGAGAGCACAATGGAGATGGTCTTAGAGCATGGGAGTAAGTTTTAAGCGCATCACTCTGGCTCTATTCAAGAATGAATCTGGGGTGAGAACGATGGGCATCAGATTAGGACGTAAGATATAATGACAGATTAAGGTTAGCGTTAAGAAAATGCAAAAGAAAATCTTGTTGATGTTTTGAACATTGGGAGAAAGGTTGGTATAAAGAAAGTGAGAGTTCGAATGTAATATACAATGACAGATTAAGGTTAGCGTTAAAAAAAAATGCAAAAGAAAAACTTGTTGATGTTTTGAACATTGGGAGAAAGGTTGGTATAAAGAAAATACGAGCTAAAAGTGGAAAGAGAGGAGAGGAGATGGAGGGCCAAAAAGGGAACGGAAGAATACAAGAGGAAACATAGAAAAAGAATAAAAAGTTGAAGGTATTGGTGTAGGACAGAAAGGAAAGTGAAAAAGATGAATAAGAAGCTATACCACTCATTGCCCCTGTCTCTTTCTTTTTCTCTATCTCTTTATCTCTGTCTTTCCATCTCCCCGTCTACCCGTCTACCCGTGTCTCCTCTATTCCTTCCTCTTTTCTCTCTTCTCTCATATCTGTTTTTAATTCTCTATTCTCTATTCTCTGTATTCTCTAATCTCTTCTTTCTTCTCAGTCTGTCTATATAAGTCTTTCTATCTTTCTATCTACCTATCTATCTCCTTATTCTCATTTTCTCATTTATATTAAATGGCCATACATATATCAAATTTATATCTCTTCACACTTGGGGTCAGAAGTTATTAGAGTTTATTTGAATATGTTATTGCTTTTTTTTTACCGTCTCCATGCCTTTCTTGTTCTAAATTTTGTTATTTCTTACTGTCCCCATTGACAGCTGAAAGTCTCCGAAAATTATTTTTGTTTTACGTCATCATGTCGACCATCTCTGACGCCCTAGTGGTCATGGACTTCCTCCCGGAGGATTCTGGGCTCTGCAAATTCGATTGTGGTGATAGATGTGGAAAGACAGCCCTGTTATGAGCTACATTTCACTGTGTAACTTAGATACATTTTTTTTTATGGGTGATAAGATTTCATGCTGTGTATAGTTATGTATAAAGATCGTGTGTGTGTGTGTGTGTGTGTGTGTGTGTGTGTGTGTGTGTGTGTGTGTGTGTGTGTGTGTGTGTGTGTGTGTGTGTGTGAATCACCATGGTCTTTGGATCACGTGTTGGACTCGTGATCGACAGCTATTTCCCTCCCGGAAGAGACCTCAGAGCTCGTATATGACCGATCTATGGGTGATGCTGTGACCTTACACGCACAAACTCCCAACTCCCCGCCCACGAGAGTTGGAGTAACAACCCGCAGCGCAGCGGTACTAAAATTATTTTAGCCCTGGGCGGGATTCGAACCTGGACCTCCGTAGTAGCAGCCGGGAACTCTACCAACTGTGTGTGTGTGTGTGTGTGTGTGTGTGTGTGTGTGTGTGTGTGTGTGTGTGTGTGAGTGAGTGAGTGAGTGAGTGAGTGAGTGAGTGAGTGAATGAATGAGATTGAAATTCTTGGTAAATATATTGCGGAGCCTCTGGCGAAGACCGTATGCTCCGGCCGAAGGTTTATATTTTTCGGACTCCCGATATCCTTGGCTATTTAGTTTACCTTTGTTAACATTTTGAGGAAATACACGTTACACCTTTAGGCGTCTTTACGTGACCTGAAACAGACCTGTATATAACGCAATATTATTCCGAGTGTCACTTTCATATTTTTATATTTGAAAATATAAAACCAATCCAGAGCCGGTTTTGTTTAACGGCGCCTTTTTTTTTTTTTTGGGGGGGGGGAGGGGGGCGCTGGACATTCGAGCCTTAGCGTCGCCTAAAACCGAGGAGATTATAATAGGGGTCACTTTGGGTCTTTCAAGCGTCCATTCTTCAGCCCAGAAAAGGCATAAGGTCCTCCGCAGACTCTCAGTAATGAGCCTCTCTCTCGACTCCGAAATGGTTGAGGGTTCTTGCTCGGGCTCATGTTT
>NC_134789.1:58960031-58970031 GCF_046742065.1 Oratosquilla oratoria
ATTTTCTCCACCGGTTTCCATGGTTCTCCGTTCCCTTCTTTTTGTGTTCTCTTCTTCCTCCCCTCTTCGTTCTTCCCATTTTTCGTCCTACTTCTTCTCTTTTTATCTGTGTAGACTTCCTTCTCTCCTTTTCCTCTCCATTTCTCTCCTCTCTTTTCCTTCTCTGTTTATGGATTTTTCTTCTATACTCCTTCCTTCCCCGTCTTCTTCCTTCCAGGCACGTCCAGCCTCCATACCTCACTCCTTCACACTCATACACACACGGTCCTACATTCCATACCTTTCCTTCCTAACGCCTTCCTTCTTTTCTTCTTCCCCTTCCCTCCCCCTTAGAAATTATCTCCTTCACTCTCTCCCTCTCTCCCTCCTTCCCTCCCTCCTTCCGTCCCTCCCTCCCTTCCCTCAGAAAATATCTCCCTCCCTCCCTCCTTCCCTCCCTCCCTTCCCTCAGAAAATATCTCGCTCCCTCCCTCCTTCCCTCCCTCCTTCTTTCCCTCCCTCCTTCCCTCCCTCCCTCCCTCCCTCCCCCTTCCCTCCCTCCCCCCTTCCCTCCCTCCCTCCTTCCCTCCTTCCCTCCTTCCCTCCCCTCAGAAAATATATCCCTCCCTCCCTCCCTCTCTCCTTCCGTCCCTACCTCCCTCCTTCCGTCCCTCCATCCCTCCTTCCCTCCCTCCCTCTCTCCCTCCTTCCCTCCCTCCCTCTCTCCCTCCTTCTTCCCTCTCTCACTCCTTCCCTCCCCTTGTACCCTGCTCTCCCCTTTTCCTCCTAATCTTTCCTCAGTCACTCTCCCCATCCCCATTCCCACCCTAGTCTCTCTCTGGGTTCTCTCTTTCTTCTCTCTTCTCTTTCGTTTCTGCTCTCTGCCTTGATTTTCCTCTGCAAGAGTTTCCTTATCGTTTTGTTCGTTTTTTTTTCGGTTTCCTTATCTTTGATTTTTTTTCTATTTCCCTTTCTCCTCTCCCTTTATGTTTTTTTTTTCTTTACTTCTCTACTGTTCACATTCCTTGACTTTTCTTTTTATCTTTTTTCTTGTTCACTTTCCTCCTCCTCACTCCGCCTTCTCCCCCTTCATCTCCCTTCTTCCATCCCGACATTTGCTGTATCCTTTCCATGTTTATTTTTACATTGTTTATTCCTACTCCTTGCTCCCCTTCCCTGCAGTATCTTTTATCACCCGTTTGGTCTTTCTCTTTTTTTCTTTTTTCTCTCCCTTTATGCTGAACTACTTTCTCCGTTTCTTAGGCTCCCATTCTTAAGATTCCTTTTCTTTCTGCTCTTCTTCTGCGTCCTCATTTCGTCCTTCAGAATCTTGATCCAATCCATCACCTCAGCAACCTTTCCCTTCGACATTCTCTTTCCCTTCCAGGACAAGCGAACTACGTCATCGGAGAAGTTATGGCATCCTCGTCCCAGCGTGGCGTACCTTACCTTGCAGCTTAATAGAATTGTTTGACGCAAGTCTAAACGCCTGGCGTATCTTTCAGCTTGATAGAATTTTCTGACGCAAGTCTAAACGCCTGGCGTATCTTTCAGCTTAATAGAATTGTCTGACGCAAGTCTAAACGCCTGGCGTACAATGCAGCTTAACAGAATTGTCTGACGCAAGTCTAAACGCCTGGCGTACAATGCAGCTTGACAGAATTGTCTGACGCAAGTCTTAACGCCTGGCGTACTTTGCAGCTTAATGGAATTGCCTGACGCAAGTCTAAACGCCTGGCGCACCTTGCAGCTTAATAGAATTGTGTGACGCAAGTCTAAACGCCTGGCGTACCTTGCAGCTTAATGGAATTTTCTGACGCAAGTTTAAACGCCTGGCTTACAATGCAGCTTAACAGAATTGTCTGACGCAAGTCTAAACGCCTGGCGTACAATGCAGCTTAACAGAATTGTGTGACGCAAGTCTAAACGCTTGGCGTACAATGCAGCTTAATAGAATTGTGTGACGCAAGTCTAAACGCCTGGCGTACCTTGCAGCTTAATAGAATTGTGTGACGCAAGTCTAAACGCCTGGCGTACCTTGCAGCTTAATAGAATTGTGTGACGCAAGTCTAAACGCTTGGCGTACAATGCAGCTTAATAGAATTGTGTGACGCAAGTCTAAACGCCTGGCGTACAATGCAGCTTAATAGAATTGTCTGACGCAAGTCTAAAAGACAAAGCAAATACTCCCTACCTTACTGTGTGCCATTTTTGTCGTTTTCGTCGTCAGGCGATTTCATTCAGCTTCGTAATGACCAAGTTGTTGTATCACCATTCCTTCACTCTGAAACTTTTTTCTCACGTTTGTCCTTCACGCTTTTGCCCAATGCTTGAAAAATAAAACGTAAATATCTCTTTGCTGCACCTTGTCTCACACAGCTTCCCCTTCCTCACTCTCACCCTGCACCCTTTACTATCACACCCTTATGGGTATACATTCTACCATCCTCAGCTACTTTTATCGTCCACGTTTTCACCCTCGCTCAATCGCCAGCTCTCATTTAGTCTTCCGTTTTCTTCCTCACTCGGTCCCTTCACCCTCACGCTTAGACATAACTACATCACAAGCCTTGCAGCACTTAGCATTTAGTGTCCTATTTTCTCGTTCTTGGCACACCAATCAAGCCTCCATGCAGTATTTCATTGAATCCGAGTTGCCCTTTTTCTCACTCTCAGTGCCCCGTTACTTCCCTTGTTGGAAATTTCCGAAAACTCGAAAAAAAATTCAATATTTTGAATTGTTTTCGAAAATACGTCAGGTTATTAGAAAATGCTCCCGGGTGCTCGGAATTTAATAGATTTCGGAACATTTTGCTCCGAAGATTAGGATTTTCCAATTTTAGAAATTCACATAAGAAAGAAGTATCTGTACATTGACTCGCCACTGACATATGCCTTGCTATTATCTTTACCATTCCCCCCAGTTGTTTTCAGTCCCCCTCAATCTCGCCCTCAATACTACATTGCCCTGTGATTCACCATGGTCTTTGGATCACGTGTTGGGCTCGTGATTGACAGCCATTTCCCTCCCGAAAGAGACCTCAGAGCTCGTATATGACCGATCTATGGGTAGTGCTGTGACCTTACACGCACACACACACCCAACTCCCCCCCCACGAGAGTTGGAGTAACAACCTGCAGCGCAGCGATACTGAAATTATTTCAGCCCTGAGCGGGATTCGAACCCGGACCTCCGTAGTGGCAGGCGGGAACTCTACCAACTGCGCCACAGTGTCGGAGGTTCACTGCTTCACCCTAGGCTGTAGCTCACCCTTCAACCATCCCTATACCTTGAGCCACATCTTCCTCGAAGGGTTTTCTTCGGCTTCTTTTCGTTCCAAGTTTCCCTTGAGCATTTTTTACCTTTGTGGGTTTTTGGCTTCCGTTTTGCCTCGTTTCTCCGCAAAACCCGGAACCTTGAAGTCATCTCTGCTCTCTCCTTTATTACTTTGTCCTATTTCTTCTCTTCTCCTATCTCCTTTTCTATCTTGTCATATTTTTTCATCTCTCCTCTCTCCTTATTACTCTGTCCTATTTCCTCTCTTCTCCTATCTCCTTTTCTATCTTGTCATATTCTCTCTCCTCTCCTCTCCTTTCCTCTCGTATCCTATACTCATCTATCCTCTCCTATCTTATCTTCTCCTATCCTTTCCTCTCCTCTCCTCTCCTATCTTATCTTCTCCTATCCTTTCCTCTCCTCTCCTCTCCTCTCCTATCTTATCTTCTCCTATTCTTTCTTCTCCTATCCTCTTCTATCTTATCTCTATCCTTTCCTCTCCTATCCTCTCCTATCTTATCTTCTCCTATCCTTTCCTCTCCTCTCCTCTCCTATCTTATCTTCTCCTATTCTTTCTTCTCCTATCCTCTTCTATCTTATCTCTATCCTTTCCTCTCCTATCCTCTCCTATCTTATCTTCTCCTATCCTTTCCTCTCCTCTCCTCTCCTATCTTATCTTCTCCTATTCTTTCTTCTCCTATCCTCTTCTATCTTATCTCTATCCTTTCCTCTCCTATCCTCTCCTATCTTATCTTCTCCTATCCTTTCTTCTCCTATCCTCTCCTATCTTATCTTCTATCCTTTCCTCTTCTCCTATCCTCTCCTATCTTATCTTCTATCCTTTCCTCTCCTATCCTCTCCTATCTTATCTTCTCCTATCCTTTCCTCTCTTCTCCTCTCCCTTTTTCTCCTCTATCTATTATCATCTCATCTGATCTTCACATCAGCTATCTTCCTTCTTCCTGTCTTTTTTCTTATTTCTTGTCTTCTTTTTCGTTTTCTCTTTTTTTCTCTCTTTATTTTTCTCTCCTCTCCTTTTCTCTCCTCTCCTTTTCTCTCCTTTTATCTCGTTCTCTTTTCCTCTTATATCCTTTCCTCTTCTTTTCTTTCATCCCTTTTCCTCTTCCGCTTTTTGCGTGTTTATATTCTCTATCCTTTTCACTCATTTTCCCACGCTTCCCATTTTCTTTGCCTTCGCCGTTTTCTTTTTTCCTTCTCTTTTCATATTTCCCCTCTTTCTTCCACAATTTCTTCTTTACTCTTTTCTCTATCTCACCCTGGCTCTTACTCTCGTTTTCTATGACCCATTTTTCCCGTTTTCTTTTAGTATCTCTCTCTCTCCTATTTCTGCTTTGTCCGTCTCCCTGCCTTCCTCTGCCCTCACTCTCTTTCCCCCCCTTTTTCTCTCTCTTCTTTCGTTTCCTCACATTTATCTTCTTCCATCTCCCCTCAGCGTGACGTCACTCGCCCCTCCCCTCCCCTCCCTCAGTCCCTTCCCTTCCCCTTTTCCTTTTTCCCTTGCTTATCTATCGCATCTCTCGTTTCGTTTTGCCTCCTTACCTCTTTCCCTTTCCTATTTCCCTTTTTTTATATCATTCCCCCCTTTTGCTCAGGACATTTTCCCTATGCCTTGCACCTGTCCAACTCTTAGTTTTCTTTCTTAATCCCTCTCTTCCTTCCTTTCGTCTTTCCTACATCCTTAGTCCCTTTTCCATCTCCCTCTCCCATATCCTCTCCCATCTCTCTTCCCCCTCCCTTCCTCCATCCATCTCCCTTTCTCTCTTCTCCCCCTCTCCCTTCCCTTCTCCCTCACCATCTACCTCCCCTTCTTCCTCCCCCTCTCCCTCTCCTTCTTCCTCCCTTCCTCCCCCTCTCCCCCTATCCCTCCCCTTTGCCCTCCCTCTTTCTCCCCTTCTCCCTCCCCTTCTGCCTCCCCAACTCTCTCCCCCTCTCCCTCTCCTTCTTCCTCCCTTTCTCCCTCCCCCTCTCCCTCTCCTTCTTCCTCCCTCTTTCTCCCCTTCTCCCTCCCCTTCTGCCTCCCCCACTCTCTCCCCTCTCCCTCCTTTTCTCCTAATTCCTTTCCTTCCCTCCTCCCCATGCCTATCAATTTTCTTCTCGATATTTCTCATCTATTACTCCTCTCCTACTTTCAACTTCCATCTTCCTCGATATCTTGTTCTTTCTCCATCTCTCCCTCCCGTACCTTCTCCGCTTCCTTCCCACCCACTTCCCTCCCTCCTTCCTCCCCATCTCCTCCCCTTCCCTCCCCTCCTTTCTTCTCCCCCCACCTCGACTCCTCCACCCCCTCATCTCTAATTCCCATCATTCATTTCCCAACACCCAGAAAAAAATCAACAATAAAAGAATAGATTTAATTAAAAGCAATGTGGTTTTATATTAGAATAAATACTAGTTATACTAATGCTACACAAAAGATGAATTTATCCATACCAGTCAGTCACCTTAAACAATTCGTGCGACTACCTAGGACTGAGTGAGTAATATAGCTTATCTTATTCACTATTGGGGCAGTTATTCACTATTGGGCCAGCTACTCTGCTGAATTATAGCTGTCGGTGGTATTGACTCCACAAGTGATATATATTGAATACTATATGGGTTCACCGCCTTCGTTACTGAGCGGGTTGCCGCGAGAATGCATAAGATTGCTTGGAGGGAGCCAAAATAGATAAGAAAAGGAAGAATGCCACGTAGATTTATAAAAAAAAATCTACTAATTGTCAATTGAGGCGTATTCCTATGGCTTGAGATCAGGGAACATTATTTCAAAATATCAAAAGCCTGCTTCGACTCAAGGTGAATCCAAATTAATTTATTTTATTTTTTTTTTATTTATCTTTTTTTTACTTTGGTTCAACCTCTTCACTGTCATGGGTTCTCAACACCTGTGACTAGAAATTAACTAGAAATTTATCATTAAATTTATTTCAGCAGAACGATACCGTCTAGTATTAATTAAAAACTAAATTTGTTAACACATTGACGTGTTAATGTACACCAGGAACCCTGAGATGGGAGTCGCTTCTCCCTGTGTAAGCTGAAGAGGAGGAGGAGGAGGAGGAGGAGTGCATTAGAGCAATGGACGCGGATTACTGTGAATGGAGATGGAGGAAGACAGAATGGAGGTGGACTAAGAGGAAAGTGGAGGTGGTGGATGTCAGGAAGAGGGTTGTGGAGGCAATGAGGTGGAGCTAGAATGTGGAGGTAAGAGGATGGTGAGGTAAAGTGGAGGTGGATGTGTGGAAGATGGAAAAGGAGTTGATGGTTGTTAAAGGAGGAAGCAGTGTACATGTGCACATGGTGTACTGATGTACTGCGTGGGTTTGGATCTCACCTCGTATGTACAAAGTCTCCGGTTCGATCCCGAACGGCCACAGAGACTGATATATAGCCTTGGTATGTAAGAATATAAGGCAGCGTTTCTCAACCAGGGTTCCCCGGAACCCTGAGGTTCCGCAAAAGGTCCCTAAGGGTTCCGCGAGAACAAGTGAGATAAGCTAATGCACTTTTGATTTTTGGCTTAATTTCATATACGTAATATAATTAAACACGCACGACATATTCTTGTCATCCTATCTAACCTATTATTACGATGAAAATAAAATGAGAAAGAGATGGTATATGTTTTTTTTTTTTTTTTTTTTTTTTTTTTTTTTTTTTTTGCGCAGGGGTTCCTTGAGACATGCCATTTATCTTAAGGTTTACGCAAGGGTAAAAAGGTTGAGAGGCGCTGATATAAGGTAAAGATAGAAACTTCGGCTGCAATTAAGTAATTGGTGACAGCATTGGACAGTTTCTGCCGTGCTGACATGGTGTTCAACAACAAAGACGTAGAAATAAGTATATGTTTTTATTAGACTATATGTACAATAAGCGTCTGATCAGTTAAATAAAAGCGAAAAAAAATCACAATTGATGATCTCACGCTTGTAACACCATCTTACATCTTCTATACAGCAATGACTGTTTAATTTCCATTGGCACACAAAATAATAAATGCAACCAGAAAGCTTTAATTTTCTGTTTATATCATAAATAATTCAAGGATTTACATATCGATGGTAATCGAAAAAAGGAGCATAGAAAGAACTAAGAAGAATCAGAAAAGAAACGGGAAAGGAAAAGAAGAAAGATAATAATTGGAAGAAGAAAAATAAGACCGTAGAAGAAGGGGGAAAAAAAGAAGAGAAGAGAGAAGTCTTTCGAAAAAAAAGAGATCTTCGGAAGGAAAGAACGGAGCGCCTTGGATGCCTTGGAAGCCGCTAGAGGTTTTTCATTCGAGAGCAGAGGTCAGCCAGCGCGCGCGCGCGTGCACACACACACACACACACACACACACACACACACACACACACACACACACACACACACATACACACACAGGTACATATCCATATATACACATACACGCACGCACACACACACACACACACACACACACACACACACACACACACACACACACACATACATGAGCTCTGGCCTCTCTTCCGGGAGAGAAATAGCTGTCGATCATGAGTCCAACACGTGGTCCAAGACCATGGTGAATCACTCTCATACACACACAAACACATGCGCGCGCACACATATACAAACACACACACACTGTTGATTTTTTGTGTGTGCATTGTGTGTGTGTGTGTGTGTGTGTGTGTGTGTGTGTGTGTGTGTGTGTGTGTGTGTGTGTGTGTGTATGTGTGTGTGCGCACGTGTATATTTACGTGTATATGTGTGCGTCTCTGCGATTAAATATGTATGCTCTATGTGCGTGCAGGAGCGATAGAAGACTGGAGAAGAGAGGAGAGAAAATATGAGAGAAGAGAGATAATCTAAGAATTTGTAATGGCGAACCCAGTGGTTTGGTAAAAGTATGTAGTCGAGATTTCCTGGAAGATGTCTCAGGTGTCTTCTATTAACGAATCGGCCCAAGACTGTTTCCTGAATCTCTAGAAGCTTGATGAGATTTGCTCCACGTTGAAGAAACGAAGAAGATTCTTAAAACGATTTCGACCTCCGTGAAACCATAAGAGTTACTGCGGAGGCCTTATAAAGAAGAACTAATGGAGGAATGAAGCAAGTTTAATGTGGTCTGTGGATCAGGAATGGCCTTGAAGCTTGAAGCTGTTTTGTATGTGTGGTTCACAAGTGGGAATATGTATACGACTCCAGTCGGATTTGTTCATGGGTTCTTCGTGCGTGCCAAAACTCTTCGCCAAGGCTCGTGAAGTCGATTCGATACGATTTAGCCAAACGCAAATGTCGACATAAACTTTATGGCTCCAGTTCCGTGGTAGCAGCCAAATCTTGAGATTAATTTAAATGATTCACAGCGTCGTTGTGGGCATGTTCGGCTTTGATCTTACCTCCCAAGTACATGACGGTTGGGTTCAACCACCATCGATGATATCAGTAACAGTTGTAGCTATCCGTACATACAGGATAAAGGTAACAGCAGCAAAAGAAAATAAAGCTTAGATTCTTCAGTTCTACTGAACAATATTATCTAGCCATTACGTAATCAGTTGGAAGAGGGAAGAGGCTATCCTCTTCAGCCTGACCCACTTTGTTCTTTGTTTCATCAGTCTCTGAGGGATTTTATTCAGTCAAATGCCCCTCACCCCAAATCTCCACCCCCACATTCAGCAGCGAAAGGAACCTTGTCAATTCTGAATGATACTTTCACACAACAAAATTTTATAAATACGTCATTACTGAGTCGAAGGGGATAATGAAGATATTATTAATGTTTATCTATTTGGGGTCCTGACCCGAACTGAGAAGAATCGCCTGACAATTGAATTTTAGTCTGTAAATGAAGAAATGGGGTCCAGATGAATAAAATCACCTGGCGACAGTGCAAGACGAGTAAAACACTCTTTGAGTAAGCACCTTTCAATCCAGATCCTCACTCATCTTTTTGCATGAGTAATATTTACTTTTGTTGTGACCAGTATGGGATGGCGTTGAACGTGAAGGGAATGTTCCAGCGACTCCCTTCAACTCGGTGTGATATTTTATACTTTGTTTTCTCTCCCCCCAAGGCACTTTTAATTGAGTCAGTGCCCCCCTCCCCTCCTCCCCCACTCCCTCTCTCCCTCCTCCTCCTACTCCCCCCCTCCCCACTCTCCCCGTCCCACGGGTATTTTGGGAGTAGCTTTTCATCTTTTTAAGACATTAATCATCCCAATCAACTATGAAAGGGATTAGTAGGAGGAAAGCTCATAAGGGGTTATTTTGCTCTTTAGTGCCCAGGAGATTCTCTAAACTGAATCAAATCGTCTGGTGTTATCCAGGATAAAGTCCTTAAAGATGATGAATTTGTTTCCCTCCGGGAGGAAAGGAACTCGCACAGGAGCGAATTTATGTGATGGCAAAAATAAAAGATGGAAAAAGCTCTTTAGTGCCCAGGAGATTCTCTAAACTGAATCGAATCGTCTGGTGTTATCCAGGATAAAGTCTTTATATATAATGAATTTGTTTCCCTCCGGGAGGAAAGGAAGCGAATTTATGTGATGGCAAAAATAAAAGGTTGAAAAAGACGCCACGGTGACACAGGCTTAAAGGTCTCATGGATATATTTATTTATTCTATTAATTTCCTTACTTATTCGTTTATATACTTATTTGTTTATTAATTCATTTATTTATTTACTTGTTCATTTATTTATTTATTTGTTTACCTATGCATTTGTTTTTTGTTCATATATTTTGTTATTTCATTAGA
>NC_134789.1:58972531-58975031 GCF_046742065.1 Oratosquilla oratoria
AGATCAGCTTTCCCCACAGGATAACAGACAGTTTAGATGAGAATGTGGTGTGTGCAAAAACAATACACAAATTTAAAAAACAGTCTAGATAAAACGAGATATGGAGACGGGACCCCACGAGCATAGCTCCCCCTCCTGTAAAATGCAACTAGGTAAACACACACACACACACACACACACACACACGACTCGATGGCTCAGATGGTAGAGTTCCTGGCCGCCGCTACGGTGGTTCGGTTTCGAATCCCCCCCTACCCCCAGGGTTGAAATAATTTCAGTATCACTGAGCTACGAGTCGTTACTCCAACTCTCGTGGGCGGAGAGTTGGGTGTGTGTGTGTTTGTGTAAGGTCACAACATTACCCATAGATCGGTCATATATGATCTCTGATCTCCCTTCCGGGAGGGAAATAGCTGTCGATCAAGAGTCCATCACGTGATCCAAGACCGTGGTGGTGAATCGCATACATAGACACATACAGACACACGTATATATACAAACACACACAGATACACTCGCGCGCGAGTATTCTGCTCCATCTCATTTTTACTCGCCAACTCTTTTCCTCTCGATCTTTTCCTCTTCCTCCTCATTTTCCTTCCAGTTCCCTGTTACTCAACCTCTCCTTCTATCGATCTTCCTCTTTCTCTCGTCCATTCTTTTAACCTGTTCCCCTTTCCTTTCCTCTTGCCTCTCCTTCTTCCTCAACTCTCTCCATCAATCCCTTCTTATTCTACAACCTATTTTTCCCTCAATTTTCTCTTCCTTCGACCCTATATCTTCTTACTGAGTATTCCTATTCCCTTTGTCTTTTTCTTCTTATTGTTTTCACCGCCCAGTCTCCTTCATTTCGTGAAGAGTATCTTCTTAACCCTAGAACCACATCGCAGGGAGATTTTCTCCCGCGCGCATGTGGGTGACACGTTTAGTGATTTTACATTACTTTGCATTAAATCACGTACAGGGTTAACATAAAGTACTAATTAAGTTTACATATCATCATTCTAAAGTTTAAGAGTTACTCTTTCAATGTTTATTTTATAATAAACCTGTTTTGAAGTTAAGCATGTTTTTTTTATTTTCCAAAAAAAGGGTAAAATTCTCCCGGCGATGTGGTTCACGTTCGTCAAAAACAGCGATGTGGTTCTGGGGTTACCATCTGATACGGAAGGGATTAATCGAGACGGACATATTATTCTTAGGTAGCGGTATGTGTCCTGGTTCTTGCATCCAACGGGTAAAATGTTATTCCCGCGCCGCTCCGCTGTTTCTATATACCTTCGTACACTTCCCATTGAAACGAGATCGTGAACTTGCTAAAGAGTTGTAAATATGACGCAACAGGCGGGGCAGACATTTTTCCGTGCTGGGCAGACGCCAGCTGTTGCTGTTCCAGCTGCTGGATGTGTAGGTCGTTACAGCTCTTCCTGAAAATTTGGGGAGTCCTGAGCATAGGGTGGGTGCATTCTCTCGTCTGAGTAAAGAAATTATGCTGCCTTTTGCTATTTGGTTAAGGTTATTACAGAAATGTTGGATACTTTGACGGTGGGAGAACCCTTGGCGTTTTCTTTCAACCGAACAAAATCCCAGAAACATCAAGTCGATACGAATGACAACTTTCTTCTTTTTATAGGGATGTTTTTACAGATGAATATAATCGCCTGGCGACAGTAACTTGTACATCCGTCCAGCAACATATTCGCTGTATAAATTTGTCAATCTGTGTGTGCAGAGCTCAGAAACCACGCCAGCTTCATGGGTAGGAATGGCTTGTGAGGATTTGTGGCTCACAGGCCTACGCTCCAATTTGGCGTTTAGTGAGGTGGTGAGGTATATATAGAGTACACTGTGTGTGTATAGACGAAGAACGTAAACTCTAGACTCGTCGAAATAAGAGACTCATTGATCCATTGTCGGAGAATGAGATAAGCTGGACAGAAAATCTGTATATTTCAACCACAGATAGTGGTCGAAATATACAGATTTTCTGTCCATCTTATCTCATTCTCCGACAGTGAGTCAATAAGTCTCATATTACAGATGTGCAACTACATTATGCCCTCTTCGAAATACTGTAAGTTTATTCCCTGTCCGGGGTACATATAGATATAGCAAAGGGAACCAACATCTGTATATCCCTGAAGACGAACCCCGGACAGGGTTCGAAACAGGAATAAACTTATATTTTTTGTCTATACAATGGTTCCTGGACTCCAGCTCTTCACGAATATACTGTACGTGTGCGTATGTGCGTGTGTGTGTGTGTGTATATATATGTGTGTCTGTGTGTGTGTGTGTGTGTGTGTGTGTGTGTGTGTGTGTGTGTGTGTGTGTGTGCCTGTGTGTGTGTGCCTGTGTGTGCGTGCCTGTGTGTGCGTCTGTGTGCGTGCGTCTGTGTGCGTGTGTGTATGTGTGTGTGTTTGTGTGTGTGTAGGTGTGTGTGTGTGTGTGTAGGTGTGTGTGTGTAGGTGTGTGTGTGTATGTTTGTGTGTGCGTTTGT